>NC_056751.1:425695579-425806299 GCF_019279795.1 Protopterus annectens
GCCTTCACATTTATGTCCCCTTTTAGTCGTACATGTACAGCTGCTTGTAAAGCTATAAAGTGGGTGCTCTAGATTTTTTTAAAGGTGATACCTAGTTCTGTGGCTGGAATTTCATCTTATTGCATTTTGTACCACTCTACAGCTGACCGTCGGCAGCCACTGGCTCCTCATTGCATTCATCCTGTCTGTCAGACCTGCTTTAGCTTCCGCTGGGTTCAACTTGGTATACATTAAGGGCCAATGAACTGACTGAGGATGCCGGTGCAGTGACATACTGCTGCTGGTGAGTGTTCCATAACTCCCACTACTTGCCTTTCAAGCTTTGCATTTACTGCCTTTGGGAAGTGCATGTACACTTCTGTGCATGCACAGCCAGCCATTTAAGCAGCACACCATTTATGTAGCTTTGAGCTTGCCAGGTTTGTAATGCTGTTATATTGCAGTTATCATATACTGTCTTCCTTCACCTAGCATAGGCGAACTGGTGTTGGCCGCTAACTGTCATCCTTCTCTTTCTGCCTCTCCAGTGCATGTACTGCTAATTAAATACAGGTCATCTGTGGCATTGTAAGGGCTTTATCCTACTGCAGTTTTCACATCCTAATGTATAGTCCTTGTTATGGTGAACAAGGTCATGATGTTGTGGGTGTTAGACAATCATACTGAACCGCAGTAATAAGTTACTTGTCAGCAATCAGCCCTTTTTTCCACTACTTTGACATATGTTGTGGTTACTAGCAAAAAACCAGAGATTCCAATGAGATGAAATCCCGGAAGGACAGAGGAACAAATGTGTCTGTATGCTGCTAACAGCCTTAATAGTCAAAGCTCATAATGCCGCCCGTAACCACCTGAAAGGTGTGTGTGTGTGTGTGTGTGTGTGTGTGTGTATATGTGTGTGTATATATATATATATATATATATATGTATGTGTGTGTGTGTGTGTGTGTGTGTGTGTGTGTATATATATATATATATATATATATATATATATATATATATATATATATATATATATATATACACACACACACACATACACGCACATATATCCATATATATATATATATATATATATATATATATATATATATATATATATATATATATATGTATGTTCACATCATGAATGATCTATATGTTCTGTGATAGACGCACAAACATTTACAAAAGCATGTCAACCATTCATAATATCAAAAATGCACATTACCAAAACTTAGTACATCAAAAAAAAGGAAACTAACTTCCTTTTCTGATATACTTAGCATAACCCTACCAAAACTCTGGTCAAATTTGTCTGAATTAGTGGAGCAACTCTGGTGACGTAAAAGGATGAAGACCTAACTAAGACGCAGCCAACTTGGGTTTGATTAGCAGCTGCTACTACTGTTGGGAGTGGCTGGGAAGGGATGAGCATGCTTATTCTGGTTTGGAGTATGCTCATTGATAGGCTTCTAAGGGGAGTTGTGGTTCAGAAAGGGTAGTTGCCCTTGAATTTGATCAGTTAGTGTGTTGGGCAGGGAAAAGAAGTGGGTGGGGCATAAAACAAAAAAACCCTGGACTGAAGCACAGATGAACAGAGCCCCGAGGATGCTCTTGGGAACCGTGACTGCCCCAACAATAGAGGGGGAAACGTCTTGGGGCAAGGGGGAGGAGGATGGTTGGTTAGTTGACCTGGTCTAGACCAGGAGCACTGAGGGTTAGGGTGGCAAACGAAAGTCTGAGGGGACTAATGAAAAAAACTGTCTGAATAGTGGAGGTGTTAAGGAATTTTTTTTTAAGGTAAATTGCACTTTTGAAGAGTGAGGTAAGTTTGCACAACAGTAATAGTCATACAATAAAAATACATTGCATTTGGTGACATTGCTGACTTGTATCTTGCAGAATGGATACAGCAGCTGCATTTTTATCAGTAGTGTACCCAATATGAGGGCACACAGTTTGATCAGACATAAATACAAGCTATTCAAGTGATATTTGTGCTGCGGCTACTTGGGCATCTCCTCACACCTTTGTTATTCATTACAAGTTAGATGTGGTATCCAGAGGCAGGTCTTCCTTTGGTTCCACAGTGCTCAGGAGTGTTTTCCACTGAGCCTCCCAGGATTTAGGTGCTGGGGACGCTGTCCACCGGTAAGAATGTAGGCGAGATTGGACTACATAACATCAAGAAGTTATGTACTCACCATAACGTTCGATGTATGTAGTCCATCTCGCCTCACATTCTTACTTACCCCCCTACCTTCCCCCATCCTGGAGGATCTGGAGGTTAGGCCTGGTTTCAGAGTTCCCTTCATTCTTGGTTTGTTCTTCCTTCCTTAGGGTGTTATGCATGGAGAGTGAGTGCTGGTGCTCGCAGCAAACTAGATCTGAGGATAGAGAGCAGTGCAGCATGGGATACCATCTTAGCCCAGCCAATTGAAAGACTTCGAGCTAAAGTATGTCCGAGTCAGAGCCGACATTCGGCTCCGAATCCACGGGTAAGAATATGAGGCGAGATGGACTACATACATCGAACGTTATGGTGAGTACATAACTTCTTGTTTTATTACATAAACCGAATAAAAAGGAATAAAGTAATAGAATTTACAATGAAGACTGTGCATCTGGTGTCAATGCTGTGGGTTTTGTAGGTTTATATAATGTAGACCATTAGGCAGGGGTACATTTTGATTAAAGTGGGCGAGTCCTAAAAATGAGGTGCTACAAGAGATAAACCACATACTGCACTGTGCATTTTGATGAGTGTTTATTTTTATTTCTTTCTTTCGGTTGGCTATTTGGATTAATATGGTGGTTAAATGATGAAAACTTAGATGTGGGAATAATTTTGGGTTCAGACTACTTTTTGGCTTGTGGGTGGGTGAGACTTTGGAACACACATTGTACCTTTGTGTAAAGACCATGGGTTCCTTTGCACAAGGAACTGATGTGAGCTAACATGGATTCTGCCCATTTGTAACACTAAAATGGCTAAGTATCAGGTATGTTGGAATGCAGGTATTTAAATGGCTATATGCCATGCAATTCCCATGTAGTTCAGCTTCTATAAAAGCAAGTTAGGTATAGCAGTGCTTCTAGATAGGACTATTTCTCACACAACAAATTTAAATGAAGTTTCTCCCAGTGCTTGTCCAATTTTAAGTATATAGTTGTATTTTCAATACTGAGTGGCATTTGTGAATTGTGTCTTTTAAAGTTTAGTTTTAATTTTTTTTCCTGAAATGTTTGTAACTATCAAATGTTACTGAAGTTTGCTAAAACTTTTCTTTGTTCATAGGTTCATACTAGGCTATCTGCCCTAGGGCATTTATAAGCCTAGCCAGAGTATGTTTGGCTTTCGCCACCCATTTTAAATTAATTTTGCTATGCCCTTTTTCGAGGTTAGAGTATACTGTGCCTCTGTCTAACAGTGACACAGAAGTGATACCCGGGGTAAACCTACGATCTCCCATCCACTCATCAAGATTCCTCTTGAAGAGAGTCAATGAGGGACTCTGCCTAACCTGGACTGGGATTTTATTCCAGAGTGAAGGGAGCCTCTGGGTTATGAATCTGTCCCTTCAGCATGTCCTATTTATTTCACTGCTGAGGTTCAAGTCTCTCGAGCGCGTAGCTCGATGGGATTTGGATTTTTTGAGGTGCAGCATGTCCCTTAATTCCGAGTTGGACATGGCTTTATACGTCAGGCACAGATCGCCTCTGAGCAGACATTATGCAACTAAGTAGAGCTGGTATTTCTTTAACCGGGCAGCATATGGCATCTGTTTGAGCCCTTTGATCCTCTTGGTGAGGTACTTTTGGGGTCTTTCCAGTTGCTGCAGGTGTTTGGTAAGGTACATACCAAAAGGGGCATTGTACTCTATTATGGGCCTGATGAGGGATGAGTAAAGAGGCACGATGACCTCCCCTGATCTAGATGTGAATCCCTTCATGATTAGGTGGGCTATATAAAATGTTTTTCTAACCACTTTGGCCACGTGGTTGTCAAATGAGAGATTGCTATCAACTTGGGTCCCCAGGTCCCTAATTACTTCTTCTGTACTTAATGGATTACCACCTATGTGGTAATTTGTGGGCACTTTGTTTTTGCCAAAGGGTATGACTATACACTTTTTGGCATTTAGCTTGAGGCCATGGCACCAGTTGTCCGTTTCTATGAGGCCCTTTTGGAGGATGCTTGTGTCGGCTGGAGAGTCGATTATGGCGCCCAGTTTGCAGTCATCTGCGAACTTGGTCAGCCACAGTCCTTCCGTGTTGGCCTGTACCTCCGAGAAAGATATACCGAACAAGAGGTCCCAGGACTGAGCCTTGTGGGACGCCACTTGTAACTGGTTTGGAGTCTGACATGGCTCCAGCAATTCTAACCATGTGGGTTCTGTTCTTGAGCCAGTTTGCAACCCATCTAGTGACATAGGGGTTTATATTTAAGCTGGTGAGCTTATCTATAATGCCCGAGTGGGGTATTGTATCGAAGGCTTTTGCGAGGTCCAGGTAGGCTGTGTGGACCACCTTCCCTTCGTCAATGGCCTTGGTGACGGTTTCAAAGAAGTCAACCAGGTTTAAGAGGCAGGATCTGCCCTTAACAAAGCCGAACTGGGTAGGATCCAGTGTCTGTAGGTCCCCAATATCTTTATGAAGTCCATGATGATCCTTTCCATAGCTTTGCAGACCAAGCTAGTCAGGCTTATGGGGCGATAGTTTCCAGGGTCCATTGAGGCACCACTTTTGTGGAGAGGGACCACTGTTGCTGTACGCCACTCTTTGGGTACATATCCTGTAGTAAGGCTGAGATTGAACAGTAGTTTTATGTTTGGGTTTAGCTCTTCTTGGAGTTCATGTAGGACGCAGCCCGGGACACTGTCTGGTCCCATTGATGCTGTGTTTTTTGCTTTGGAGAGGGCGGCTCTTACCTGAGCATCTGAGATGTCAGGGGGGGCAGCACTCTGCTGGGATAGATACTTGCCCTCTTGGTGGGGAGGGGGGGGTTTGCCCTCTTGGTGGGGAGGGGGGGGGACCTATCAGCTAGAATGTTGGCAATGTCTGTGGGTTCGGTGTATTTTTTGTCATTTTGGACTAATTCTGAGCATATCTGGGAATTCCCACCCAGGTTCCTAACATAACTAAAGAAAGCCTTGTGATTATCCTTAGTTTCCTGTGCAATTTTTCTCTCAAAGCTGGCCTTAGACGATTTTATGAGTGCCCGTAGTTTTTTGCTAATACTGATCAGAGATGCCTTCCCTTTTTGGGATTTTGCTCTATCATGTAGCAGCTTCCTCCTTCTATTGTATAGTTTGTTTATGGCTGGGGTCCACCAGACAGGACGCCTGCCTTTGGAGGATTGGGTCTTGGTTTTATTTGGGATTGCATGATCCATGCATTCCTGAAGGTGTTCATAGAATGCATTTATAAAGGATTCTTCGGTCTGGGCCGTATTTTCCACAGGCCCGGGGGCTTTGAAGGATTCCACCTCGGTTTTGAGGAGTGTGAAATTTGCTTTAGAGAAGTTTTTCACTGTGGTTTTCTGGGCAGGGGGTGGGGTCGGGATGTGAATATCCAGTTGGATTAGTTTATGGTCTGATCTTACCAATGAGGGATACACTTCTGGCCTGGAGCATAGAGTCCCCATGTTGGTGATGATCAGGTCCAGTATGTTTTCCCCTCTTGTGGGAGTGGTAACAAGTTGTTCCATAGCATTTGAGTTTATGAATTCTAGGAACCTTTGGGCTAGGGTGTTGGAGCTAGAGTAATGCTCCCAGTCTATGTTTGGGTAGTTGAAGTCACCCAATATAATGGTCTTTGGAGAGACCTTCATATTTTCCAGTGCTCTCAGGAAGGCCCAGTGGGGTTCATGGGTTTGGGAGGGTGGTCTCTAGCAGGCTATAAACTGGAAGGCAGTTTTACCCACTGTTAGTTGCACATGGATAGTCTCTGATGCTTCGTGCTGTGCCACCAACCTGGAGGTGTGGGTATCTTTGATGAATATTGATACTCCCCCTCCTTTTGTAGTTTTGTCCAAGTTTTGGGGCTGAAAAGCATTGTATGAGGTATAACCTGGTAGTGCTGGGGGGCTCTCGGGAGCCCTGAACCAGGTTTCTGTTACTGCACAGATATCTATGTTCTCCATCCTAAGGAGAGTTTCGCGTGCATGTATCTTGATGTTTAGACTTCTGGCGTTGAGTAGCATTACTCTTAGTTTCTTATCCCTTGTGATACCTATGGAGGTGGGTTTGTCTTTTGAGCCTTGCCTAAAAAAGGCACTATGGGGGTAGCAAGAGCCTTTGCCAATATCCGAAAGCCCTGAGGTGACAGGTGCAAGCCGTCCTTAGTGAAGCATCGTGGCTTGTCGAGCATATCATCCCAGGCTGACAGGCATTGGATCACCTTTGAGTGACACCGATACTTAAGCCAATTGTTGAAATTGATCATCTTGTCTTCATATTGTGGCATCATTCTTGGTGAGGGTAAGATGCTACTCAAGGTCAGGGTTATACCGGCCTGGGCTACGTGCTCAGAGAGCTCCTCTGTCTCTTTTCATGTAGACCAGGAAGGTACGTCTCAGGTCATTCACACCAGCATGGACAATGACTGAGTCATATTTGTACTTGCCTTGGAGTGACCTGAGTGCTTGTGTTATGCGGTGGATCCTAGCGCCAGACAGGCAGCTCACCGTGACCTTTTCCTTGTTCAACCTGGTGAGTGGGACGTCAGTGTGCCTGACGATAGAGTCACCTATTACAAGTGTATTAGGTGTGTTGTTTAGCCTTAAGGGCTGTGACTGTTCGGCACACTGGCTTTGTGAGATATGTGTTGCACGTGTTTTGTTTTGGGGTAGCGGTTGCTTGGGTGTCTGCTTTGGAGGTCTCTGCTGCTTAGGCAGATCTTTATTTAGAGCCTCAGTATGTTTTTGTGTGATTATGTGTTTGGTTTGCTGTTGTGGTAGGTCTATGTGAGACTGGAATTGTAGTGAGTGTGGTTTCCTTCTCCTCCTGACTAGTTATGCCAGTACTGAGTTGAGAGAGCTTAGCCGCCAGTTTGGCTATATGGTTGCATCTCTCACATGTGTTGGAATTTGTTGGGAGGAGGAGAGGGTTGTCTGTGTACATGAGGCAGTTGTAACATTGCCTCAAGATTCCCAGATTCACCAGCTGGACTGAAGAGGAGATTGACAACTGACCTTTGGACATGCTAGAATAGTATTGGGAATTCCTTTATAATTGAAAACAAGGGCCAATGGGGAACAAGGTACTCTACTGAGGCTTCATGTTTAACTGGGACAACCTAATATTGACAGCTGATAAATATCGGACTACAAAGGAGTGGATGTTCATCGTGCATACAGCTGCAGTCATTACAGAAAGGTTATCCTGCCGTCAGGCGAGTCCTCGGTCGGCCGAATTCCAAAGTCTAGGTCCGGCGTCGGTTGTCGTCGCTTATTCCCTGACGTCAGTGCGGCAGGGGTATAAAAAAAGGCAGCCAACGCTATTTTCTTCAGTCTTTCTTGCCGCGCAGTGCCCGTAGAAGAAGCAGTTTGCAAGTGCCGGTCGGCCAGCTCCTGAGATTTACAAAAGTATTTCAGCCGAAGTCTTCTTTAAAGCTAAGTACCCCGTTGGGGAAACTTTTCTTGCCTCAGGCCGATGTCAGACAAAGTTAATAATTGCATTTCTTGTGGGAAGCAAATACCGCATAAGGATTTCCACTCTTTCTGTATACCTTGCTTAGGGCCAGACCACGATGTCTCGGCCTGCCGTTTTTGTGCTAGGTTCAACAAGCGCACTATTAAGCGCCGGGCAGAGTTCGCCCTTCATTATTTTGGCAAAAAATTTAATTTTATCATGTCGGATACACCGACACCAGTTTTAAGCAAAAGACGCAAAGACAAGGACTGACATCCGAGGTCTGCACCAAGTACTGAGACCACTCTTAGGCCGACTACCGGTTCTCCGGTTCTCAGCGAGTCGCCTACGCAGCCCCTTACTACCGATGAAACTAATTTACCGGTGACTTCAGTACCCGAGGTCGCAGGCTCCTCGGTCTCCATTCCCACTGCAGATACCGATGCCAATTTGGCGGGGAAACTGAAAATTTAGTCAGACCTGCTATTTCTGAAGGCGTCTTCAAGCCTTCCACCTTCTCTATAAAATCCTTCACTAAATCTAAAGCTGCCATGAAAACTAAAAAACAGGGTCCTCAGACCTCCTCTCAAGGCCTCATGCCTTAAAAGCAGATGCTTAAAATGTCTGAGGATTTGATAACTCTCATCAGGGGTTCTCAACCCCCGTCTTACAAAAGGCCCAGATTGGAGGAAGACTACCTTTCCTCATACCAGGCTTCTATTACCTCAGACCATTCTTAGGACCAGGATTATGCCTATTCCCCTTTCGAAGACTCTGATGCTGAGGAGTCTATTCCCTCAGTCTCCTCCCCTGAGGACTACTCTTTTGGGGAAACCCTGCATACATTGAGGGAACACTTCCACTGGGAAGGCCAAGATTACTCAGATTCCAAGAAAAGGCTCAGGGAATTTCTACTGCTCCCCCAGTATAGGCCCCTGGCTATCCCTCCTGTTTTAGATATTTTGGATGATGTGTACGCAGAAGCCAGCCTTAATCTAGATTCTTTACCTCCAGCCCCTGTTAAACCAGACGGGTATTACCGGGTTTCTGATTCTCACCAGTTCCTTTATAAAAGCCATACTGCTGACCCAGAACCTATTTCACAGGGTCCCAAGGGAATTAAGGCCTCTACTGCTAAAAACCCTTTACATTCAGAGTGAGATTCCAGAGCATTAGAAAGGTGGGGGGAAAAAGGTGTATACATCTGCCACTTTAACCATGAGGGCATTAAACTGTCAATTTCATATGTTAAAGTACCAACAGTTTTTGTTATCTCAGCTGAAAAGCAAAATGACACAAACAGAACAACCAGATTTGAAAGAGTTGCAGGATTTGTTGCATGGAGCAGAGCAAGTGGGTAAACATACCTTGCAGTGTGGTTTTGATGCTTTAGAGGCCTCGTGTAGAGCTGCTGTCACGGGGTCTGTTATACGTAGACATGCTTGGCTCAAAGAGCAAACCTTACCAGATCACGTCAAAGCAAAGTTATTAGATGCATCACTTCAAAAAAATGTATTGTTTGGTGTTAAAGCTGAGGAGGTACTAAAGAAAATGGAGGAAAAAGCGAAATCTATGCAAACAGTGAAAGATTTCTTGCAGGTACAACCTCCACGCTTCAGCAGAAACTGGCCTTCAAAAAATTGGTCCTTTCCAGCCACGGACAGACCTCAAAGGGGCAGATACAGACGCCCAAGGGGTAGAGGACAACCTCAAGGATCTTAGAGCTAGACAGTGGCAAGCACCAACCCCAAGAGGTGGAGAAGATAGATCACAGTCATTTAGAAAACAGACACAATGACTTCCCCCTATTCCTGCCAAACAAAGCTTTAATGGCAGCACCTTTGGGCGGAAAACTGGCATTATTTTCAAAAAAACTGACATATTGTTACAAAAGACAAATGGATTCTGAACATTATAGACAGAGGCAACAGGTCCCACTTTCACACCCTTCCAAAAATGAGAGGCATGTCAAACCTGCCACAAAATCAAAGGGCAGAGGCACAAAGACAAATTTCCGCTCTCATGGATATGAAAGCGATTCAAGAGGTACCTGCAAAAGAACAAGGTCAAGGTTTTTATTCCAAACTATTCCTGGTACCAAGGAAAGACAAAGATTGGAGACCCATCTTAGACCTATCCATCCTAAACACATATTTACAGGTGCCAAAATTCAAGATGCTCACATTACAGCAGCTTCTTTCCATGCTGGGCAAGGAGTCTTGGCTGGTAACATTGGACCTCAAGGAGGCATACCTGCATGTCCCTATCAGACAAGATTGCAGAAGATACCTCAGATTTCTTGCAGGTTCAACCCATTACCAATTCTCTGCATTGCCCTTTGGCTTATCTACTGCGCCCAGAGTGTTTACGAAATGCCTGGCATCAGTAATTGCCTTCTGCAGACAGCAAGGAATACAAATCTACCCATATCTGGATGACTGCCTGATCCTAGCGGACAGCAAGGACATTCTATTGCAGCATCTGGCGTTTGTAATAAAACTGTTAAACTACCTGGGATACACAGTGAACAAAAAGAAATCAAAAGTAATACCTTCTCAACAGATAATTTTCCTGGGTGCCAGCTTAAATACAACCACTCAGATGGCCTACCTCACGCCAGACAAACAAGGGCAACTGTCTCAATACTTCAACAAAATGGCAACTTTCACCAGACTAACTGCAAGGAAAGTCCTGCAGGCTCTGGGATTCATGGCATCTTGCATCTTACTAATACCATGTGCAAAGCTGCATATGAGGAAACTACAATGGTACCTAAAAAACTTATGGTCTCAACACCACAGCCACAGCTTGGAAACAATTATACCACTCATTCCATGCCTTCGAAAGGGAGTTTTGTGGTGGGCTCAAGCATGCCAAAGAAACACAGGTCTCCCTTTCTGTGTACCTCAAGCAACTCAAATCATCACAACAGACTCCTCAGACTACGCCTGGGGAGGACACATGGCAAATCAGTGCATTCATGGAAAATGGTCCCAAAATGAGAAGCACCTACACATCAACCAAAAGGAGATGCTAGCCGTGCAAAATGCTCTTATGACCTTCAAAGACCTACTGCATCCAGGCCAGCTATTGATAAGGACAGACAACACCACAGTCATGTGGTACATAAACAAACAGGGGGGAACTCATTCATACCCCCTGTGCAGGCAAGCCATGACCCTATGGAACACAGCACTGGAATTGCAAATTCAACTACAGGCACAATTCCTGCCAGGGAAGGAAAACACACTGGCGGACAACTTAAGCAGAAATATGACCGACCCACATGAATGGAAGTTGCATCCTCAAGTTTTCTCAAAGATAACTCAGGCATGGGGACAGCCAGACATAGATTTATTTGCTACCCACAGAAATTACCAGTTGGAAAAATTTTGTTCATGGAACTATCATCCACAGGCCTGGAAAGTGGACGCACTCTCTTTCAATTGGACAACATTGACAGTCTATGCCTTCCCGCCTCTTCCTCTACTGACCAAAGTTCTATTAAAAGCCAGAGCAGAGAGGCCACAAATGATTCTCATTGCTCCAGACTGGCCACGACAACACTGGTATCCTCTCCTAAAGAGCCTGACACACTCCCCACCATGGAACGTTTTTGTTCCTGGAATCAAGAAAAGGGCCAGAATCCTTGGGTAATAAATATACCTCAAATTTTACAGTACCTAGCTGAGCTGTTAAACAGTGGCCTTTCCTTCTCCTCCATCAAGATCCACGCTTCAGCCATTTCTGCACAATACAATACAGATCCTCCTTTATTCTCACATCCTCTATTAAGGCAGTTCCTCAGAGGGGCAAAAAATATAAAACCCCCAAGGAAACAACCAGTCCCAGCTTGGGACCTCAACTTCGTATTGGAAAAGCTGACCCTGCCTCCCTTTGAGCCGGCTTCTTCAACAGAACTACAATACTTGTCATGGAAAACAGCCTTCCTTCTGGCTATTACCTCAGCACGCAGGGTTTCGGAACTACAGGCCCTCATGGCTGTGCAACCATTCATCATTTTCCATCAGGACACAGTTTCCTTACGAACCAACTCTACCTTCATGCCAAAGGTAGTATCCAGTGTAGCTTTGAATCAGACTATCCATTTACCTACCTTTTATCCAAATCCACAGAACGAAGGCGTGAGACTACTACATTCCTTGGACGTTCACAGACAACTTTGTTATTACTTGGACAGAACAAAGCCATTCAGGGAATCTGAGCAGCTCTTTGTGTCCTATGCTACAGGTGCTCAAGGAAAAGGCTATTTCCAAACAGACAATTTCAAAATGGATAGCCCACTGCATACATTTTTGTTATTCATTTCATGGAAAATCTGTGCCTGTATACATCAGATCCCACTCCACCAGGGCTGCAGCTACCTCTGCAGCTTTCCTCAGGGAGGTCCCTACCAAGGACATTTTGGAAGCAGCTACTTGGAGTTCAGTGCACACTTTCTCCAAGCACTACCACCTTTCACTATACTCAAAATCTAGAGTGGGCTTTGCCACAGCAGTCCTGCAGGGCATCCTCGTCCCTCCTAGTTCCACTTAGTGCCTACCACCCTTACTTAGCTTTGGGATTCTACCCATCTGTAATGACTGCAGCTGTATGCACGATGAACATAGTACAGTTTTGTACCTACCATAAATGTAGATGTTCAAGTGCTCATACAGCTGCAGTCCAGGTTACCCTCCCTCCGTCCCCTCTTAGGACAGGCCTTATGACAAACACCTTTATCATACAACCTATTTGGGTATTCTTTTATGGTGTATTTGCTTGCAACTACTGTTTTTGATTTATCTACATTGCATGTTTGCATAATATGTTTTGCCTTCCTTCTGGGGGCACCTGACATCTGGGGCAAGAAAAACTGAAGAAAATGGCGTCGGCTACCTTTTTTATACCCCTGCCGCGCTGACATCAGGGAAGAAGCAACGACAACCGACGCCGGACCTAGAATTTGGAATTCGGCCGACCGAGGACTAGCCTGACGGCAGGATAGCCCTTTTGTAATGACTGCAGCTATATGAGCACTCGAACATCTACATTTATGGTAGGTACAAAACTGTACTTTTCCGGATAAGATCATTGTTCACAAGTCTCCAATATGCTTTGGGAATGTGAAATAATGCATGAATTTTCAAGTGTAGGACTATGTGCAATTAGTTGTTGTGTGCACTGTAGCTCACATGGAACATCTCTCCATATGACTGCTAGAAAACAGCTGTTGTATGTATATTTTATTTAACTGGGTAAATACACTAAGTACTCTGTCGGCATTAATTCCAGTGTATAGTTTATACATCATTGGAAGGCAACTTATTGGTCTATAATTTGTAGGGTAGCTTGCAGTTTCACTCTTACGTAGCAGCATTGTTTTTCCTATTGTTAGCCAGGTTGGTGTCTGTTCGGGGTGCATGTAAAAATAGTTCTTACTTATGGCTAAATCTTCATGCAAAGATGTTAATACTTTTAACCAGAAGTTAGGTACTTCATCTAGGCCTGGTGTTTTCCAATCAGAAGCTTTTCTTAACTTTGTTTCAGTCTCTCTCTGGCTGTTGCTTCATCCTGTACCTTTGAACTTCTTATACTTTCTTTTACTTCTTCTATCCATTAAGCATTTTTATGTTACACAGGATCTTCACAAATATTTCTCCAAAATGTATCTATTTCTTCTTTTTTGTGTGGTCTTTCAGTTCCTTTTACCTTGTTTGACAATTCTGTAAAAACATTTTCGGGTCATCAATAAATTGCTTATTTTGTACTTTTCCTTTATATTTATCTGTGCATCTTCTAAGTTTTTCTGCCTGTGCTGATATTTTTAGTTTATTCGCAATAGTGCATGATAGATACTCGTCTGTTATAATAGTCCGCATTGCTTTTATCACATCTGTCTTTGGAGTATTTTTGTTGATGTGTTCCCTTTTCTTATACTCCTCTAACAGTGATGCTTCTCATCTTAATTCCTTTATAGTTTTGCAAAACAACCACAAAGGGCAGGTAAACAGCAAGAGAGGCCAGAATATCCCAAAAAAATAAAAAATTAATAAAACAATATTCTATTAGCGTATCGGCACAACAGCCTTTACAGAGTAAAACAGTTGCACATGAAAAACACGCTACTTGTATAACAGCATCAATTAGGACATAATTACATCATCAGTCAACCCCCCTTAACCAATTAATACATTAACTGTGACAATTAAATAAAAACCTTCCAACTATACTCTACATTAAGTATCATATTTAAGTATAAAAACTGTTTCTTTATATAATAGTTTCTTTTTGATATTCATGTCCTCAAATGGCCCACAATAAATCTGATCTAAATTTCCATGGTGATGATCACAAAAATGTTTAGTAACAGGACTCTCAATCCTAGCTTTTCTAATATCCCTCAGGTGTTCCTGCAGTCATATTTTAAAGGCCCTCTTACTTTCTCCAATGTAGAATGTATTACATGGGCATTTAAAGGCATAAATTATTCCTACGGAATAACAATTAAAACTATTCTTTATCTCATATTTTATGGCATTAATATCACTGAAATGTTGCTCTATATATCTACAACTACAACATTTCCAATATGCAATAGTCCCTTTTAGGGGCACACTTCTACCAACAGTTAACACAGCAGGGATAAGACTCCTGTGTATAAGCATATCACTGATATTCTTACCCCTCCCATATGGAATACCAGGTACACTCTCAAACTACGAAAATCTTTATGCCTAACCAAAAAGCCCCAGTAATACTTTAATAAATTTATTACTTCAGAACTTAAGGGACTAAAAGTAGTTACAAAAAATATATTTTGAGTGTTATCACTATATTCCTGAGTTATAACTTCTCTATTAGGTTTGAAAGCCCACTGCCTGTCACATTTAGCACTAATAAGGTCTTGAATAAGTCTATACAGTTTATTCACATCATACCCTCTTTTAATAAACATATCCTTTGTACACTCTATCTCATGAAAAAATTCCATTTTGTCATTGCAAAGTCATTGTAACCTAAGAAACTCACTATAGGGGAGTGCTGATAAAGTATGTGGGGGATGGCAACTCTGACCTTTCAAATATTGATTTCCATCAACAAACTTTCTATGGACCCTAGTATGTATGACATCCTCAACCGAGCCTTCTAATACAACATCCAAAAATGTCATCTTATGGCCCACATTTAAATTACTAAATCTAAGATTAATTCTATTTGTATGCAAATATTGAATAAAATCAACACATTTATAACCCCATCACAAAGAAATATTAAATCATCAATACATTAAAGTATTTAACAAATTTCTTAATAAATTCTGAAACTTATGTGTGTGTGTGTGTGTGTGTGTGTATATATATATATATATATATATATATATATATATATATATATATATATATATATATATATATATATATATATATATATATATATATATATATATATAATGTATATATACACACACACACACACACACACACACACACACACACACACACACATATAAATTCAAATAAACCCATAAATAAATTGGCATACATGGGGGCAAAAGATGTCCCATGGCAGTGCCTTGTAACTGTTAATACAATTTTCCATTAAACTCAAAATAATTATTAGTTAGAGAAATAAATCATTTCAATTATATAAACTGAAACTGGGCTTTCACAAAAAAATAAATAAATAAATAATAAGAAAAGAGCCTCTAGTCCAAATTTATGCTGTATATTAGTATATAAACTGCCCACATCAAAAATGTTATCTAAAAAATGAAAAGCGTCTTTCACATAAGACTCCAATTTCATAACAAATGGCAATAAATAACTATGCAAAAACAAGCCCATATTATGGGTAAAATAGTTACAAGCAGATATAATTGGACGTCCTGGGGGATTAATCAAGTCCTCATGGACTTTCGGTAAACAATAAAAATAAGCCATATTGCAAAACTCAATATTAAATTTCTTTTCTACGTCCTCCCTTGAAAAATAACCGATAACCTTTATATAACAATTCCTTGAATTCTGCTTGGTTGGACAAATACTTAATATCTATGACATTATAAACCTTTATATCATTTACATGATGTAGGCAAATATTCAAATACTGATGTATATTCATAACAACTAATTTATTGCCCTTATCAGAGGGTTTAAATATTAATTCCCTCTTATTACTCAAGGCAAGCAAAGCCTTCCATTCATTTTTTTGTCAAATTAAAATTTACTCAGAGTATAATCCAAAAACTTTTTATATTTCACCTCCACCCCATAATTAAACATAGAAGAAAATTGTTGCACAGCATCATGGCTGAAGGGTGGCATGAACTCACTTTTATATTTAATACTAGTGGTATTTAAAGGGCAGTACGCATTATCAGATTCTGAATCACATGAATAAAAACTTTCATTAATATCATCAGAATTAACAGCATCTGTATTCACATTCACTGGCACATTAGAAAAATTAATATTTTAAATAAATTTTCCTTACCAATCAGAAAATGTCCCCCTTCATGAAGTGAAGACTTGAGTCTGCACAAATTTAAGGCAACAATTCAATACTGAAAATCCCTCATTGGTAAAGTTATAGCCAGACAAATTAATAACATAATTACAACTCAATTTACAACTCAAATTACAACTGCCATTATTCACACTAATACAATTTTCCCCTCTTATTGTATTTACTTTGTCCTTCCCCTGAAGTCCCAGCACATGGGTCATTACCTCTTTGGCGTTTTTTTTAAGTTGTTTGAACTTCCCTCACCTGTGTTGTAATTACGAAAAGTCCTTTGCAACTGTCCTGGAGTCTGTGACACAGGGAGTAGAGGATATTCATCATCTTCATTTTCCCATTCTGTGGATTTCGCATTGCCGTCAGGTGAAGTGAAAGATGAGCCCTGTTTGTGACCATCTACTTGTTGCTTTTGGAAGCTGATATAACACAGGGGCTTATTTCTATTGGTCGTTTTCACAAAAGCCTGTTTGTTCTCATAATCTCTGAGATCTCTTCGTAATTTAACCTTTTTTCTCTCTACAGTACCTTCCTCAAATTCCTGCAAATGTTCTTTAATGTCAACATAGGTTCATAGATTGGTACTAGGCTATCTGCCCTAGGGCCTATACAAGCCTAGCCATAACAATTCCCTGGCTATTTCTTCCCACAGTATTTATTTCCCTGGACCCCTGTCTAGCAGAGCGACTTGACATGATCCCCGTGGTGAATTTCCCATCTCCCATCCAGTCATCAAGGTTCCTTTTGAAGAAGGCCAAAGAGGCACTCTGCTTGACATGTATGGGCAGTCTATTCCAGAGTCTGGGCAGTCTCTGGGTCAGGAACCTATCCCTCCAGCATGTTTTGTTCATTGTGATGACAAGGTTTAGTTCCTGGGAGCATGTGGCTCTGAGGGATTGTGATTGCTTTAAGTGTAGCATGTCTAACAGCTCTGGGTTTGACATAGCCTTGTATGTTAAGCAGAGATCGCCTCTTAGTAGACGATATGCAACAGAGTATAGGTGGAGTTTTTTTAGACAGTCATCATAGGGCATCTGCTTTAGTTCTGTGATTCTTTTAGTGAGGGATTTCTATGGCCTTTCCAGTTGTTGCAGATGTCTTGAGAGATGCATACCAAACGGGCTGTTGTATTCTATAATGGGTTTAATGAGGGATGAGTACAGTGGGACAATCACCTCCTTTTTTTCTGGATGAAAAGCCCTTAATGATGAGGTGTGCCAGATAGAAGGATTTCCTGACTGTTGTGACGATGTTGTTATCGAAGGTGAGACCACTATCCACCTGTGTCCCTAAGTCTCTTATCACACTTTCGGTGTTTAGTATACTGCCACCTATGTGGTAATTCACGGATACATGTTTTTTTCCCAAAGGGGATACCTATAAATTTCTTGGCATTGAGCTTGAGCCCATGGCTCTGGCACCAAGCATCTGTTTCTGCAAGGCCCTTTTGTAAAGTAACCACATCACTTGGTGATTCAATAATGGCTCCCAGTTTGCAGTCATCTGTGAACTTTGTTAGCCAGAGTCCCTTAGTGTTGGCCTGTACTTCAGAGAAGTAGATGCCAAACAAGTGCGGTCCCAGGACTGAACCCGGAGGTACTTCACTTGTCTGGAGCTGGATTTGGAGTCAGCTACTTTTATAGTGTGGGTTCTGTCAGTAAGCCAGTTGGCAACCCATCGAGTAACGTAGGGATTAATGCCCGGCTTAGTAAGTTTATCTATGATTCCAGAGTGGGGGATGGTTTTGAAGGCCTTGGCAAGGTCCAGATAGGCTGTGTGGACCACCTTACCCTTGTCCACAGCTCTGGGGACTGATTCGAAGAAGTCGGTCAGGTTCAGGAGACAAGATCGTCCCTTCACGAACCCAAACTGCGTGGGGTCCAGTGTTTGAAGGTTGCCAATGTCTTTGTCTACAAGTTCCATGATAATACGTTCCATGGCCTTGCAGATCAGGCTTGTCAGACTGATGGGGCAGTAGTTCCCAGGATCCGATGTGGATCCCCCCCCTTGTGAAGTGGGATAACTGTAGCTGTGCACTATTCAGTGGGCACGAAGCCTGAGGTGAGGCTATGATTAAACATGACACTTAGGTGAGCTGCCAGTTCATTTTGTAGTTCATGTAGTACACAGCCTGGGATGTCGTCTGGTCCCATGGATGCTGTATTCTTAGCTTTAGAGAGTGCGTTTTTTTACCTGTGTGGCCATTATTATCGGAATTTGGCAATCTTTTGGTATTGAGATGGGCCCTTTAGGGGGTGAGAGGAGGGTGAAGTTTGCACTGAATCGATCTGCCAGGATATTGGCAATATCCTTGGGATCAGTATATTTAATGCCATTCTGTTGTAGCTCAGAGCAGATCTGAGCATTGCCATTTAGATTCTTGACATAGCTATAGAATGCCTTGTGGTTGTCTTTGGAATCTTTGGCAGTTTTATTTTCGTAACTAGCTTTGGAGGATTTTATGAGGGATCTCAGCTTCTTACTGAGGCTGGTTAGGGAGTTTTTTGCATCCTGGGATTTTCCTCTTTTCTGCAACAGTTTCTTCCTTTTGTTGTAAAGTTTGTTTATGGCAAGGGACCACCAGATTGGCTTATTTATTTTGGAGGAGAGCATCTTGGTTCTTATTGGGATGGCACGATTCATGCATGATTGGATGTGCTCGTGCAGTGCCTTAATGTAGGATTCAGCAGTCGAAATTTCAGTTCCCACCTGCATGGGTGTCATGAAGTTTGTCACTTCTGATTTGAGTAGCATGAAGTTGGCTTTGGAGAAGTTTTTTACGGAGGTTTCCTTACGTGGGGGTGGGATGTGGATGTCAAGGGTGATTAACTTATGGTCACACCTGACCAAGAGAGGATGACCATAGGTGTGCGCTTTGATTTCCCATGTTGGAAAAGACCAGGTCTAGGATATTGAAGCCCCTGGTGGGACTAAGGATTAGTGATTCAGGGTGTTGGAATTTATGAATTCCAAGAACCGTTGGGCAAAGGTGTTAGTACACGAGTAGTTTTCCAGTTAATGGCAGGGTAGTGGAAATCACCCAGTATTAGGGTGTTTGGTTGTATCGTAATATTTTCCAGTATGTTTAGAAAGGTGTAGTGAGAATCCTGGGGCATGGTGGGGCATCTGTAACTAGCTATAATTTGTATTGTAGTCTTACCTAGTGTTAGTTGCACCTGGAGAATTTCAGACGCATTGTGTTGGGCAGCTAGCGTGGTGTTGTGAATATCCTTGGTGAATATGGGCACTTCTCCACCTTTAGTGTTTGTCTTTAGTGTTTCAGTCCTGGTTTGGTGGCCGAAAAGTGTGGTAAGAGTTGTAGCCTGGTATTGCAGGGGTGCTCTCTGGAGCCTTGAACCAGGTGTCAGTTACTGCACAGATATCGATTTTCTCCATTTTTAAGAGTGCCTCGAGAGAGTGCATTTTGAGGTTTAGACTTCAAGCATTGAGTAGCATTACCTTCAGATTTTGCATGCTTGTACCTAATGTTCTTCGTGTTTCACTGTTGCAGTCATTACATATGGTTAATTTGCTGGCAGGTTACCCTCATTCGGCCTGAATTCCAAAGTCTTGGGTCCTGCGTCTGGTGCCGTCTTTTCTTCCATGAAGTCAGGTCGTCAGGGGTATAAAACATGCAGCCGATGAAATTTTCTTTAGTCTTTCTTGCTGCGTGGTGCCCGAAGCAGAAGCATTTCGCAAGTGCCAGTCGGCCGACTACTGAAATATTCAAATTTGAGTTTCAGAACCGAAGTCTTCACTAAAGCTAAGTACCCCGTTGGGGAATCTTTTTTCTTGCTCTTTACCGATGTCAGAAAAAGTTAATAATTGTATTACTTGTGGGAAGCAAATACCTCATAAGGATTTCCATTTATACTGTATTCCTTGCCTAGGCCCTGATCAGAATGTGCCTGGCTGTCTGTTTTGTGCTAGATTTAACCAATGCACTATTAAGCTTTGGTATATTTTTGCATCAAAGTATTTTGGAAACGTTCAACTACCCAGAAATGTCGCCGGATAGCAGTCCGACTACCGGAGTACATAAAAAATGCAAAGAAAAGGACAGAGAAAGGCAGTTGAGATACAAAACCAGACGACGAAGCTTCTCCTAAGTCAGTCACCGGTTCGCCGGTACTCAGTGAGGTGCTTTCGCAGCCCCTGATACACGCTACGTTTGAGTCGCAGGCCTCTGCCAAGACCCATGTGTAGTTCATCCCACTGCAAGATTCTCAAAGTATTCTACCCTCGGATGTCTCTCCCTCGGTTGGGTCCGGAGCCACTGAGCAGGCACCGGCTTCTGAGGGTGTCTTCAGGCCTCAGCATTTCTATATAAAACCAACGCCAGCTTCAAAAACAAAGACAAAAACAACTTCTAAGGCTAAAAAAACGACGCATGAGCCACATGCTCAAGCCTCTATGCCCAAAAAGCAGATGATCAAAATGGCTGAAGACTTAATTACCTTAATCAGGGGTTCCCAACCTCCACCTGATAAGAGGCCTAGGCAAGACACTGATTATGAATCTTCAGATCAGATTTCTATTTCTTCTGATTTCTCTTCTGATCAGGAATTTTCTATACCACCCTGTGAGGATTCAGATGCAGAGGAATCCATTCCATCTGCATCTCCTCCTGAAGATTATTTCTTTGGAGAAACCTTGCATACTTTGAGGGAACATTTTCATTGGGAGAGTCACGATTTCTCAGAATCAAAAAAGAGGCTTAGGGATTTCCTTCTTCCTCAGCATAGGCCTTTGGCCATACCTCCTGTATTAGGAATTGTTGATTGTGTTTTCGGAATCAAGCATGACTCCAGATTCCCTACCTCCGGCTCCTAGCAAGCCAGACAGATGTTACAGGGTTCCTGACGCACAAATTTTTATTCAAAAACCCTGCTGCTGCTGACCCTGAAACTATCTCACAGGGTCTCAAAGATGTAAAGGCCTCAACAGCTAAGAATCCTACCCCCTCTGATAGAGATTCCAGGGTGCTGGATAGATGGGGAAAGAAGGTTTATACGTCTGCAATCTTGGCAATTAGAGCCTTAAACTGTCAGTTTCATATGCTTAAATATAAACAGCATGTTATGAGATTATTGAAACAGAAAATGATGTTGATTTCTGAATGTGTGGAAAATAAAGAAATACAGGAATTATTGCATGCAGCAGAACAGATTGGAAAGCATATTTCGCAATGTGGTCTTGATTCCTTGGAGGCCTCCTGCAGGGCCGCAGTTACTGGATCTGTGATAAGAAGGCACGCCTGGCTCAAGGAACAAAATTTGCCTGATCATGTTAAAGCAAAATTGTTGGATGAACCTTTACAGCATGAATGGTCTGTTTGGTAATAAGGCAGAAGAGGTTTTAAAGAAAATGGAAGACAAAGCTAAGTCTATGCAAACTGTAAAAGACTTCTTACAAGTGCAGCCACCAAGATTCAGTAGACACTGGCCTACAAAAAATTGGTCCTTTCCTCTGTCCGACAGAGCTTCACAGGGAAAATCCAGACGCTGAAAAGGCTCTAGATACCAATCACAGGATTCTTACAGGTCAAAGCAATGGGGTGCCTCTACCTCCAAATCTGGAGGAAATAAAGCACAACCCTGTAGTAAACAGTCTCAATGACTTCTCTCTGCCATCACCAAGCAGTTATCTTTTGGCAGCCCCCTTAGGGGGAAAACTAGCACTTCATGCTCAAAATTGGCAGTTAATAACCCAGGACAAGTGGGTATTAAACATAGCATCTCAGGGATGCAGATTTAATTTCCATACCTTGCCAATTCCAAACGGTTGGCCGGATCTGCCACAAAATCAATGGGCAGAGGCACAGAAACAAGTTATGTACCTCATTGATATGGGGGCTATTCAGCCAGTACCAGAACAGGAAAAAGGACAAGGGTTTTATTCAAGACTGTTCTTGGTACCCAGAAAAGACAATGCCTGGTGCCCAATACTGGATTTATCGATTTTTAGCATATTCTTGGACATACCAAAATTCAAAATGCTAACTTTGCAGCAGCTTCTGCCCATGCTGGGCAAGAACGCTTGGCTAGTGACTCTAGAATTAAGAGGCATACCTGCATATCCCAATAAGGGAATCGTGCAGAAGATACCTCCGCTTCAAGGCTGGTTTTATGCATGACCAATTCTCTGCACTGCCCTTTGGCTTATCTACTGCGCCCAGGGTTTTTACAAAGTGCTTGGCACCAGTAATTGCATTTTGCAGACAAAGAAGTATACAAATCTATACTTACTTGGATGATTGTCTCATTCAAGCAGAAAACAAGGACATTCTTCTTCAACATCTGGCATTTGTGAAAAGGCTTCTAACATGCCTAGGGTACACAATAAACGAAAAGAAATCACAACTGGTACCCTCTCAAAAGATTACATTCTTGGGTGCAAGCTTGAATACAAATGCCCAGATGGCTTGCCTTACGCCAGACAAAGGCAACTGACTATTTACTTCAAACAGATAGCAACAAAAACCCAGTTATCTGCAAGACAAATTCTGCAGGCTTTAGGGTTCATGGCATCCTGCATTCTACTGATTCCATATGCAAGACTGCATATAAGGAAACTACAGTGGTACCTAAAAAGTTTATGGAGTCAGTATTGTCACCGTCTGGAAACAATGATTCCTTTCATTCCCTGCCTACAACAGGAGTTTTTTTGATGGGCAGAGACATGTCACCAGAACTTGGGATGGTCTTTCACTCTACCCCCTGCCAACCAAACTCTAACTGCAGATGCAATAGACTATGCTTGGGGGGCCCACCTGGCAGGGAGATGCATTCAGGCATATGGAGCCCAAAACAAATGCATCTGCATATCAACCAGAAAGAGATGTTAGCTGTTCAGAATGCCCTGACAGCCTTCAAGGACTTACTTCATCCAGGACAACTACTGATAAAGACGGACAACACCACGATTATGTGGTAAACAAGCAGGGGGGCACACATTCCTACCCCCTTTGCAGACTAGCCATGGCATTGTGGGACACGGCCTTGACTTACCAAGTACATCTTCAAGCTCAATTCCTGCCAGGAAAACAAAATACTCTGGCAGACCTAAGCAGAAATCTTATGGACCCTCACGAGTGGAAACTGGATCCACAAGTCTTCAGCATGATAACAAATAAATGGGGGAGCCCGGACATAGATCTATTTGCCTCTCCCCAGAATTATCAACTGGACAAATTCTGCACAAGGACTTATCACAGACAAGTATGGAAAGTGGATGCCCTATCCTTCAGTTGGAAAAACCCATCCATCTACGTCTTTCCTCCTCTGCCTCTTCTTCCCAAGGTTCTACTAAAGGTCAGACAGGAAAAACCAAAAATGATTCCAATTGCCCCAGACTGGCCTCACCAGCACTGGTACCCAATCCTAAGGAATATGTCTCAACTCCCTCCTTGGTACTTGCCTCAAATACCTCATCTACTGTCTCAGCAGAGCAATCAAATTCTGCACAATCAGCTCCATACTCTGAACCTGGCAGCATGGCTGATCATGTAGTTATTCAAACAACACCTCTCAGTAAATCTGTGATGGATGTCATTTTGGAAGCCAGAAGGCCTAGTACTAGAAAGTCTTATTCTGATAAATGGAAGAGATTCTTTGCTTGGAACCAAGCACAAGGAACTGACACAGCAAAGTCAAATATTTTTCAGATTTTACAATACTTGACTGAGATGCTTGACAAGGGCCTATCTTTTTCATCAATAAAAATCCATGCTTCTGTCGTCTCTGCTAAAACAGTATAGAGGGGCCAAAAATTTAAGGCCTCCCAGATCATCACCAATTGCTGCATGGGATCTCAATTTTGTGTTGGAAAAGCTCACCCTGCCCCCATTTGAACCAGCTGCTACTGCAGATATAAAGTTTTTATCCTGGAAAACAGCTTTCCTTCTGGCAATCACTTCAGCATGAAGGGTTTCAGAACTACAGGCCCTCATGGCTGTGGAACCTTTTATTATATTTTACCAAGACAGGGTGTCCCTCAGGACTAATCCTTCCTTTATGCCTAAGGTGGTAACCAGTGTGGCTCTTAACCAAACTATTCACCTGCCGACTTTTTACCCAAATCCGCAGAACAAGGGGGAGCGGATTCTGCATTCCTTGGACGTACACAGACAACTAAGATTCTACTTAAACAGGACCAAATTTCTAAGAATGTCTGAGCAGCTACTGGTGGCATTTGCTGCAGGATCAGAGGGAAAGGCTATTTCAAAGTGGATAAGCCACTGCATTCGTTTCTGCTATTTGCATCATGGTAAACCAATGCCCAAGGGCATTAGGTCACATTCCACCAGGGCTGCATCTACTTCAGCAGCTTTTCTCAGAGGGATGCCAATCAAAGACATTCTAGAAGCTGCCACTTGGAGTGCTGTTCATACTTTTACAAAGCATTATCATTTGCCTCTCTTCTCCAAGTCCAGGGCAGGCTTTGCCACTGCAGTTCTGCAGGGCCTTATAGCCGCTCCTAATGCTATTTAATTCCAGCCTCCCATCCATAGCTTTGGGATTCTACCCAAATGTAATGACTGCAACAGTGAAACACGAAGAACATAGTACAGTTGTGTGCACTTACCATAAATGTAGATGTTCGAGTGTATTCACTGTTGCAGTCCGGGTTACCCACCCGCCATCCCCCTTTATTCTACAGCTTCTCTTTCCTTCACTATATTTTACAGCCTTTGTGGTGTATTTGCTTTTAGATGAAGATAAAGTTTATGTTGTGACAATTGCATGTATATATAGTTTTATTTATTTATATATATATATATATATATATATATATATATATATATATATATATATATATATATATATATATATATATATATATATATATATATATATATATATATAATTTATTTTTTTTTTTGCTCCCCATTTGGGGGGCACCTGACTTCTGGGGTAAGAAAAACTAAAGAAAATGGCATCGGCTGCCTGTTTTATACCCCTGACGACCTGACGTCATGGAAGAGGAGACAGCAACTGACGCAGGACCCAAGACTTTGATATTCAGGCCGACTGAGGGCAACCTGCCAGCAGATATCCCAAATATAATGACTGCAACAGTGAATACACTCTAACATCTACATTTATGGTAAGTGTACACAACTGTACTTTTCTGTTTCAAAAGGACCCATTCTATAAGAATGTCGATCCATTCAATAGAGCAACAAGTGCACAGCAGTCACTCACCTCGGCTGGAATCTTTGATCTTCCTCACTGGTTAGATTGAATGGTGTAGAGGGATCCTTGACCGCTGTCAACCCTATAGGAGTGACATCAAGTTCAACATACCGCTTGAGGCTCTGGACATTAGGAAAAACTGAAGCCTCTTTAAAAAACAGTTTTTCCAATTGTTCTAAATGTCCTAGCACCTCCATAGAGACTTTAGGCAGAAAATGCTGACCATTGGAGACAAAGGGGTTGTTACCCCTTTGCCTTCCCCTCCTCCTCTGTTTTCCGGCAATTTAATATATCCATTACTGCCAGGATTCCCACCAGTCTCTTTGGAACTCATATGTTTGTTCGTATTGACAATAAAATTATCCATGGATCTCTGACTAGCATCTATGCTAGCTTCCCGAAGTATTCTAAGGAAATGCTGATCAGGATCACAGGCCATAGAATAAAATGCAAAACAACCTCGAAGGGCAGGTAAACAGTAAAACAGCAATAGAAAGGTCAGAAAATCCAAAATAAAACTTTTTATCAAAACCAATATTCTCTTAGCACCTTGGCACAACAGCCTTCCTTTACAGAGTAAAACAATTTAAAACACTACTTGTATAACAGCATCAATTAGGACATAATTACGACACCAGTTAACCCCTTAACTAATTAATAACACATTAACTGTGACAATTAAATAAAAACCTTCCAACTACACTCTACATTAAGACCCTTAAGAACTGAAGTATCATATTTAAGTATAAAAAATGTTTATATAATAGTTTCTTTTTAATATTCATGTTCTCAAAAGCCCCACAATAAATCTGATCTAATATTGTTGCTTGAAGGCCCCTTTCTTCTCCATGGTGATCACAAAAATGTGTAGCAACTGGACTCTTGTTTTGCTCCTTTATAGTTTTCTCTATTCGATACTTCCATGATGGTATTCAATTTCTCCCCTTCCTTTCCCTCACTACCCTGTGTTCTTGTAGTAGAACTTTCAGTTATTAATTTAACTGCGCAGTAATATATCCTGTTTACTTCTGTTGTATCGCATGGATCTCTATGGACAGTCCTAATTACTGTGTTCATTTGTTTTATTAAACTTCTGACTTTGAGGTTTTTTTACCCTTTTCTGTCTATTTTTTGTAAGTTTGCTTGTTGACTGAGAGTGCTGAGATAAGTGACAGGCTGGGTAAGTATGGATTTGTGGGTAATTTAATAGTGTGTGTTTGGTATAAGTGATTGTTGGTTAGAATATTGAGGAAGCATGAGTTTGACTCAGAAATGTGTTGTATTATGTGTAATTATTTCTGAGGTATAAGAGGGTTTTGGTTTATTTATCAGTAGGAGCTATGCAAGAGAGTAGCCAAGGTTGCAGCAGATTTAAGATAGAGTTTGGAGGGTAGTGTGGTAATAGGAGTTGCTATTGGGCTTTGAGGTGGATGTGTTAGGAAGTATTGATTGATGGTGACAAGGTTAGGGCTGGAGTAGCCTAGGTTAAATGTGCAGTAAAAAGGGATCGGAGTGAGCCAGAACATAGCAAGGGAAACTAAGCTGGACCCACTTGGCGAGTCAGCAGTGCCAAAGGCTCTAGTGCAGAAAATATTTGAGAACTTCTACCAGACTAAGGTTTAAATAAGTGTAAAGTCCTGGAAGTTGAAGTTGTATGAAGGTATTCGGGACCTGGAGCCTTGTCCTAGCATAGTACAGTCATTGTAAATCTTACTTTCCTATACTCTTATTTCTGCCTGATGCAGAAATTAACTAAGTTGAAAAATTATTGGTCTAGACATGCATAGCATCTTGACCACAGAAACAGCTGGTTCTATACAGAGAAAAGCCCTTTGACATGGGAGTTGCTTGTCAAGACAGTAGCTGGTCTTTGGAGACTGGTTTTGTAAGGGAGTAGAGTGTAGATGCTGTCAAGCTGAAAAGGATAACAGATCATCATATTCATAAATGCCCTTTTTCCTCATTTTCTACATGGGGTCAGGGTGTCACATCAGCTGTTGCTGTCTCGCTTCAATACCACTCTCTGACCTCCTTCAGCAATCATGCCTGACTGTTGCAGGTCTTCTCTCACATAGTACATCCATCTCTTTGGTGGTCACCCTTGTTTCCTCTTGCTTTCTTCCTGTCTGTCCCAAATCATCGTCATCAGATTGTCTGCTGGTTTCCTAAACATGTGCCCACACCATGGTAATTATTTTACCTTGACCTTCTCTGCAATTGTAGCTACTTGAGCTTCTGCTCTAATGTCCTCATTATTTCTTCTGCCCCACTGTATACATCTTACCACCCATCTTGGGCAGTTAATCTACATCACTTATAGCTTCCTCAACTGCTCTGCCTCTACTGCTCAAGTTTATGTATCATACACTAGTACTGGTTACATCACTGTTTTGTGCACCTTACTTTTTAATGACTTTGGCATTCTTGTGTCATACACTGTTCCTGACACTGGACCAGTTGTCTGCAGCCTTTCTAATTCTAGCTTTAACCTCCCCATTCAGACTTCCCTTCTTGTCAACCACCTCTCCCAGGTACTTGAAGCTGTTAACTTGTTCCACTATTTTCCCTTCTGTCTCATTTCCCAGCTTCTGATTATCCCCCATTTGTTGCCATTGCAACTCTCGTATCTGTATTCTGTTTCTTCCTGTGTGCCTTCAGGTTTGCATTCCATTCCCCTCTCCTTTGATTAAGTTCTTGTTCAGAATCTTCCAGTAATGCCATGTCATTTGCATATAGCAGCTTTGCTAATCTCTCCCCTCTGACCAGTTTGCTAATGTAGTCCATCTCCAGTATGAGCAACAGTAGACTAAGAAGTGAACCATGATGCACACTCACTCCTACTGAGAACTCCTGTTTTAGTCTGAACACTGTTTGTACTGGTGTCATTGGGTCCTTCTACATAGCCTGCACTAATTCAAATTTCTGGAGCTTCTAACCATCACAGGACTGCCCAAGTCAACTTTCATGGGACCTTGTATGCTCTCTCCAAGTCTAGGAATGCCCAGGTGGACTCTCTCCTCATCTCTAGCTTCTTTACAGCTGTCTGTCTCACTATAAGCATTAGGTTGGTTGTGCTGCATCCTGATATAATTACGAACTGCTTTCCTCCCATCTTTCTTTCTGCTATCAGTCACCCTCTCTAGAACTTTCATGTAGTATGACAGACGTTTGATATCTCTGTACTGACCAGAGTTGTGAATGTCCCTTTTATTCTTGTACACTGGCACTAATATGCCTATTCTCCAGTCATGTGTGATATGCTTTTCTCTCCATACTGCTATGAGTACTCTCAGGAGTCATTTCTCACACAAGTCATTCAGAATCATGATCTCATCTTGTGACCTCATCTTGTGACCTCTATGAGCTTGCTGCTTTCCCTGACTTCATTTTTCTTAGTACTGTTCATACTTGTAGGGTGGGCTCCTCCTTTTTAATTTTAGGTTATTTCTGGCACAATACAACTTCTATGGAGTCGTCTTCATTCAAAAGAAGTGCTCTGTGGACTGGTGAGCAGGTCGTTGCCATTATCCCTTATGAAGAGGACCTGACTATTTTCTTCATCTTTCTGTCTTTGCCTTGCAATCTGATAATTTCTTTGTAACATCTACTGAGTCACTCTTCAGAAGCTGGTAGACTGCCTATGTTGGCTTGATTTTCTCTATTGCAGCTGCTGTTTTATGTTCTTTATTAGCTAATCAGTATTTCTTCTTATTCTGGTCCTTTTCTGTCTCCCATTTTTTCCTGCTCTCATCCTCCTTTTGATGACTTCCTGGACCTCTGCATTTCACCACCAGCTTTCCTCTCTACCTTATTTCCAAACCTGGCTCGGCCGCATATGCACTATGTAGCATGCTGTTTTGAGGCATTGTCATTCTTCAACTCCACCCCTTTTCTTTTCTTACTGAGGTGATAGAGCATAGAGTATTTCCTTGAACTGTTCTTTCTCTCCAGTGAACTTCCAGGTCATCAGCCTAGTCTCTGTTGGTCTGAGAGCCTTCTCTGGCCACTGCTTGCAGCTGATTGTGGCAACCAGTAGTTTATACTGTGGGCTAACTGTTTCAAGGGGGATGACTTTACAATCACTGATACTACACCAGTGCCTTTTCCTTGCTAGGAGGAAGTTGAGTCGACCTCAAGTTCCATGTTGGTTGTTCTGTATGTGATTTTGTGATGGTCTGTCTTGCTGAACCATATGTTGACCACCATCAAGCTGTTTGCTTGATAGAAGTCCAGAATGACCTCTTTATTCCTGTTGCTCCACCCATGTGGACACAAGCAGTCCTCATATTCTGCTCTGTCTGCCCAAATATGTGCATTCAGGTCTTCACTTATCAACACCAACTCATGTTGTCCTGTTTGATCAAACAAGTCCTGTAACTGCTCCCTGAATGCACTCTTCTGTCTTTCATAACCCTGCTGTGGGGCATAGGTTGAGATCATAAATACCGCTTTACCCATACACTGGAATCTGATTGCCATGAGTCTGACTAATTCTGAACTAACTCTGATGACATCCCAGACGATCTTATGAAGCCTCTCCCTCACCACAATTTCCAATCCATTCCAAGTCTGTCCACCGCCTATGTAGTACATTCTCTAGATCCCAATGTACTGCCCTTCCATTTTGTCTCCTGGATATAGATTCTAGCCTTTTCCTTACCATCATGTTATCCACTTGCATGTTCCACCCTGTCAGTGAACTTATAATCCTTGGTTCATGGTTGGTAGGTTGGTTGATCCCCCCCCCCCCTCCAGGATTCACTCGGCAGAGTTTTCCCAGGTAACCTATGCTGAGCATCTGGATACCGGCTGACTGATAGCTTTTGACCCAGGGCTGCTGAGCTTTATGGCAGACATAAACTGGCCAATAGAGGCACATAGATCCCCTCCCACCATTGGCATGGGTCCTTGGCATAGATCTGAGTAGGCCTGTCCTCAGCCCTCTTATCACCATAGTCAAACAGTAGAGGAATTGTGTATTTGTCATGAAGTGATGCTATGAGTTAGAAAGAAATATCTACAGAATATATAGGTATGGATTAAGAAAGCTAGGGTAATTAGAATTGGATGCTGGATCAGGTCTCTGTACAGCCTTCAGCAGGCATTCTGTATAACTGCCAGGAGGATGTAAGCAGCAGACCTGAGTATATAGAAGGACTAAAATCTCACCAGAGGAAAAAATCATCTGGTCAGCTAGAAATTAGGATGTCTACAGCAACATTAAAATACATGTAGAGAATAAGAATAAGAATCATGATATCAGGCGTATAAGTATTATAGTTTTTAAGCAGATGAATGTACATATTTCTGTTGGTCAAGTTCTTTCTGTTCCTGTTCTTTGTATTATTAAATCTGCTTAAGCGATCTTTGACCATTGCTCCAGTTCGTCAGCATCCCCTTTTATGTTTTTGGTTTCACATTACACCTGTCACTGGGAGGAGTGTTTTTCAGGTTTCCCCTGACTTCTGAACTCCTGTCACTTGTGGCAAATGGGTCATGGATGTGATCTAAAGAGGTAATGACCTGGAGCTGTTCTATGCCATACTGTGCTCCACTTTTTTCTTTGAATCAGTCTTTTCTTGTGGAATTCAAAGTTCACTTGCAGTCAAGAAAATTGTGCATCAAATACATGAAGCGGAGTAGGAGAAAAGGATTTTACTGCTGCTTTTTTTTCTAGTCCTTTGGAAGTTTGTAGACTGTGTTTTATTTGTCTGATGGAGTTCTTAAACTTTATGTAATTTATATGTGAAATCTCTCATCACTGCCAGACATATAATTAGGTAGTGCAAGTGCACATTGTGGATACGTGTAAATGATGAGACCACACAGAATTTATTTTTTTTGCTTCATACAAGGAAAACTTCACTATCTATAGAGCATTTTGTCCTTTTCTTGTCCCTTGAGCTTGTATTTGTTCCCAAAGTGTTTACCATCAGTTATTGAAATCACTTGCTTTTTGGAAGTCAAGTGGACAAATGAGATATAGTTCATCATAATCTCACAAAGCAAGGCAAGTGTTTAAAACTGTTTTAATATTCTTTTTCTCTGCGTATGGTGTCTGCTTTATTATTCAATGTTTTTAGTTTAGTATGTGATACTGGCTTGCTTGGCTTATCTCTGCTCATACTTTGAGAGAACAGCAATGAACATTATTTGTTTTACCCAGTGAAAATATTTTTTAATAGCAGTTTAATTCCCATTTGTTAAGTGGAGTGATCCGAATAGACTTATGGTCTCTCATCAGCAGAGGCCTGGGGAGAAAAGCTCCATGGGCAGAAAAGTTGTGCAGACATTAGAACTCAAATTCAGTAAATACAAGAGCTGATGCTGTCATTTTAATTAATTCCTCAGCTGATGGATTTCTGATCTGACCTTTGGTCTGGCTCGGCTGTGTTTACCAGATTCACAGATCCAACGGGTTGAGCTTCTCCCTTTATACATAATACCATGTTGCCCTAGCATACTGCAGATGTCATTTGCTGCATAGTATTTAGATGCGGATCTTCTGCACTCTAGCTTTAGGGTGCAAGATAGGTCTTTTTCATGAGTTTTCAGCATTTTCTTCCTCCGATCTTTATCACCCTTCCTCCCTTAACCTTTTCTTACAGATGTCCTTCAAGGATGCATCTGCAGTCATCACATATGGGTTGTCCTGCCTCAGGCAGCCCTTCGGTCGGCCGGATTCCAAAGTCTGGGTCCGGCGTCGGCTGATGTCGCCCATTCCCTGATGTCAGAGCACCTGGGGTATAAAAGCGTCAGCCGACGCCATCTTCCTCAGTCTTTCTTGCCGCGTGGTGCCCGAAGCAGAAGCAGTTTGCAAGTGCCGGTCGGCCAGCTCCTGTAATTCAGCTAACCGAAGACTTCAAAAGCTAAGTACCCCGTTGGGGACTCTTTCTTGCCTCAGCCGATGTCAGATAAAGTTAATAATTGTTTAACTTGTGGGAAACAAATACCTCATAAGGATTTCCACTCTTACTGCCTCCCCTGCTTAGGCCCAGACCACGACGTCTCGGCCTGTTCAGCCTGTGCTTCCTTCAACCGACGCACTCTTAGACGTCGGTCGGAGTTCGCAGAGGAGTTTTTTGGGGCTAGTTTCTCTTATAAAATGCCGTCGGAGACCCCGACTTCACATTTAACTAAGAAACGGAAAGACAAGGACCGACACACGCGGCCCGCGGTTTCGGCTGAAACCGCGGCTAGGCCTACCGCAAGTGTCTCGGTCTCGGCTGATACAGAGTCCTTGGAACTTCCGAACCCTGAAACAGTACAACCGACAGCCTCGGCCCCGGAGGCTCCCGCCGAGTCGGTTTTGGAATTGCCTTCAGAGACTGGTGTTTTGGAAGCTTCCGATACCATACCACTAGACAAAGCTACACCAGCACGTGGTGCAGCCAGGCCTCCTGCATCCATGTCCATTAAGGCCTTCACCAGGGCAAAAGCTGCTAAGCACACTAAAGCCATGACTCCCAGGGTTATTCCTCAGGGACCCTCTTCTAGTTCCCAGATACTAACCTTGGCAGAGGACCTTATCTCTTTAATCAGGGGCTCTCAGCCCCATCCGGACAGGGGCTCCCAACCTCCTCTAGACAAAAGACCCAGGGTAGATCCCCCTGATCCCCTCTCCTCAGAGGAGGCCTCGGATGGCTCGGATCACTCAGACTACCAGGAGGAGGCTTTTTCGGCCTACGAGGATTCGGATGCAGAGGAATCTATCCCCTCAGCCTCCCCTCCTGAAGAGCTTTCCTTTGGGGAGACCCTTCACTCTATGAGAGAGCATTTCAAATGGCAGGGCCAGGAATATTCTGATTCCAGAAAAAGACTAAGAACTTTTCTTCATTTACCTCAGCATAGACCTTTGGCTATCCCTCCTGTTTTAAATGTCATTGATGATGTGTACTCTGACTCTAGTATGACACCTGACACTCTGCCTCCGGCTCCTGTTAAGCCCGATAGGTATTACAGGGTCCCGGACTCACATAATTTTCTTTACAAGGCCCACTCTGCTGATCCTCAAACTATTTCCCAGGGCCCTAAAGGGGTTGCAGCTGTTACTACTAAGAACCCACTCCCCTCTGCAAAGGAGTCCAGAGCTTTAGAAAGATGGGGTAAAAAAGTGTATACTTCTGCCACTCTTTCCATGAGGGCATTAAATTGTCAATTTCATATGATACAGTACCAAGAGTATTTGTTAGAAGAAATGCATAAGAAACTGTCTTCTACTGAACCCCTTGATCGCAAATCCCTTCTGGATCTGGTGCATAATTCCCAGCAGGTTAGCAACCATTTCTTGCAGTGTGGTTATGATGCATTGGAAGCTTCATGTAGGTCAGCAATGACAGGTGTAGTCATACGTAGGCATGCTTGGCTGAAGGAACAATCTCTGCCAGACCATGTTAAAGCTAAGCTTCTGGATGCTCCACTGGAAAAGCAAAAGTTATTTGGTTCCACTGCTCAAGAGGTCCTAAAGAAATTTGAGGAAAAGGCAAAATCTGTACAAACAGTTAAAGATTTTCTTCAAGTGCAACCACCAAGATTCAGCAGAAATTGGCCTTCCAAGAATTGGTCCTTTCCGGACACAGAAAGATTTCAGAGAGGAAGGAACAGGCGTGCCAGAGGTAGAGGGCAAGCTAGGGGCTCCTACAGAGGCCGTCAATGGCAACCTCCAAACCAAACAGGTAGTGCAGGACCTTCAACTGCTGCACAAGGACAAACTCAATGACTTTACTTTGACTCCGCCAACCAGGGCTCAATTAGAAGCACCTTTGGGCGGAAAGCTTTCTTTATTCTCAAAAAATTGGCACGGCATTACAAAAGACAAATGGACACTGCAAATAATAGACAACGGATACAGGTTCCATTTCCACACATTACCAAAAAGAAAAGGCATGCTCGGTCTACCACCAAATCAAAGGGCAGAGGCTTTGAAACAAATCTCAAGCTTACTACAAATGAAAGCTATAGAAAAAGTTCCTCTTTCAGGACAAGGCCAAGGATTTTACTCCAGACTATTCCTTGTTCCAAGAAAAGAAAATCAATGGAGACCAATTCTCGACTTGTCCGCACTGAATACTTATCTCATTGTGCCAAAATTCAAAATGCTGACTCTACAGCAACTCCTTCCCATGCTGGGCAAGGGGTCTTGGCTGGTGACTCTAGACCTCAAGGAGGCATACCTGCATGTCCCTATCAGACAAAGTTGCAGAAGACACCTCAGATTTCTTGCAGAGTCAGAGCATTATCAATTCTCAGCATTGCCCTTTGGCTTATCTACTGTGCCCAGAGTATTCATGAAATGCCTGGCATCAGTAATAGCACACTGCAGACTTCAGGGGATTCAAATATACCCATATCTGGACGACTGCCTTATACAAGTGGACAGCCAACAAACTTTGGTAAAGGACTTAAATTATGCCATCAGTCTTCTGCAGGCCTTGGGATATACAGTCAACATGCACAAATTAAGACTTGTTCCATCCCAAAGAATAACCTTTTTGGGTGCGGATCTAGATACAACCACCCAAATGGCTTATCTCACAGAAGAAAAACAAAGACAACTACTGGATTACTTCAATAATCTGACAAGACAAACCCAGCTGACTGCAAGGAAAATCCTGCAGGCCCTGGGTTACATGGCATCCTGTATTCTTTTGATCCCACAAGCAAGGCTACATATGAGGAAGCTACAGTGGTACCTAAGGAGTTTATGGTCTCAGCACAGTCACAGTTTAGAAGCTTTAATCCCACTCATTCCATGTCTTCAAAAGGAATTTCTGTGGTGGGCTCAGGCCAGCCAGTCCAACAGGGGGTTGCCCTTCACAAAGCCAAAAACCTCCCAAACTATTACAACAGATGCTTCAGACCTAGGCTGGGGAGCACACATGGAGGGCAGAGGTATTCAAGGACAGTGGTCACAGAAGGAGCTACGCATGCATATAAATCAAAAAGAAATGCTAGCAGTGATACATGCAATCGAGACCTTCAAACTCTTTCTACATCAAGGCCACCTACTAATAAGGACAGACAACACCACAGTTATGTGGTACATAAACAAGCAAGGAGGTACCCATTCCTACCCTCTTTGCAGACTGGCAATGAATCTATGGGATCTTTCCTTAAAACTCAATATACAGCTGCAAGCTCAGTTTGTGCCAGGGAAAGACAATACACTGGCGGACAGCTTAAGCAGAAATATCATCGATGCGCACGAATGGATGCTGCACCCAGGCATTTTCTTACAGATAACACAATCTTGGGGGAGGCCGGACATAGATCTATTTGCATCCCCCCACAATCATCAACTGAAGAAATTCTGCTCAAGGACATACCACCCACAAGCGTTGAAAGTGGACGCTCTCTTTCAGCTGGAGAAATCTAACAGTGTATGCATTTCCACCAATTCCATTAATGACCAAGGTGTTACTGAAGATCAGGACAGAGCAGCCAAAAGTAATTCTGATAGCTCCGGACTGGCCAAGACAGCACTGGTACCCACTGCTAAGGAGCATGTCACGTACGAAACCATGGCCTCTTCCTCTATGGCCACTTCTTCTGACACAGCACAGATGCAAAACTCTACATTCCAACCTGAGAACCTTGCAACTGACAGCCTGGAGAATACCTTGACTCCTCCTCAGGATAAGCTATCCCAGAGAGTGAAGGACATTATTATGGAAGCTTGCCGCCCTTCCACAAGAAAGGCATATTCAGCAAAATGGAAGAGATTTCTCATTTGGAGCACCACAAAGGGCCTGGATACGACAGTGATGAACATGGCACATATCCTGGAATATTTGGCAGAAATGTTCCACAATGGTCTGTCTTACTCTTCTATTAAAATTCATGCTTCAGCAATTTCAGCAGAGTACAATACTGATCCACCTGTCTTCTCTCATCCTCTCCTAAGACAGATTCTAAGAGGAATCAAAAACATCAAACCTCCTCGGAAACCACCTCTACCTGCTTGGGACCTTAACTTCGTGTTGGAAAAGCTAACGCTGCCTCCCTTTGAACCAGCAGCATCTGCAGATCTACAGTACCTTTCATGGAAGACTGCCTTCCTTCTGGCCATAACCTCAGCAAGAAGAGTTTCGGAGTTGCAGGCCCTGATGGCAGTACAGCCATTTATTATTTTTCATCAGGACAGAGTTTCACTGAGAACTAATCCTACATTTATACCAAGCCATTCACTTGCCTACCTTCTTCCCAAATCCACAAAACAAAGGGGAGAAGCTTCTGCACACCCTGAACATTCACAGACAGTTGCGTTACTACTTGAACAGAACTAAAGGTTTCAGAAAAGCTGACCAGCTGTTGGTAGCATATGCTCCTGGTACTCAAGGAAAAGCAATTTCCAAACAGACAATTTCAAAATGGATAGGAAATTGCATCCACTTTTGTTACTCCTTTCATGGAAAGACTGTACCAACTAACATTAGACCTCATTCCACGAGAGCCACAGCCTTCTTAAGAGGAGTGTCTACCAAGGACATTTTAGAAGCTGCCACACGGAGCTCCATGCATACATTTGCCAAGCATTACAATTTACCTTTATATTCCAGATCCAGAGCAGGCTTTGCTATGGCTGTCCTGCAGGGTATCTTAGCTAACCATCCTTTTCTTAGTTCCTCCACCCCCAGATTGGCTATGGTATTCTACCCATATGCGATGACTGCAGATGCATCCTTGAAGGACATAGTACAGTTTTGTACCTACCATAAATGTAGATGTCCGATAGGTATGCATCTGCAGTCAGGTTTACCCTCCCTCCTTCCCCTCTGTGGTATTCTTGGGTACTTACCCCCCTAATAGCTAGCTGGGGGAATCTATTGTGGTGTATTTGTTTTTATATATATATATTGTTGTGCATATTTGGATTTTTATTGCATTTCTCCAAATTTAGCCTTCCTTAGAGGGCACCTGGCATCTGGGGCAAGAAAAACTGAGGAAGATGGCGTCGGCTAACGCTTTTATACCCCAGGCGCTCTGACGTCGGGGAATGGGCGACATCAGCCGACGCCGGACCCAGACTTTGGAATCCAGCCGACTGAAGGGCTGCCTGAGGCAGGACAACCCATATGTGATGACTGCAGATGCATACCTATCGGACATCTACATTTATGGTAGGTACAAAACTCTACTTTTTCAGGTTTCTTTCTTTTAGCCGGACCATTTTATTTCAGATCTTTCTACTTGGTTAGGAGAAACTTTTAAGGACCATTGTTGGTACTTCCTTTTTTTCTATTTGCTTTTCCTACCTCATATAGGGTAATTCTCTTAGTACCATTGTTGGCACCTTCACTTCTATCTCTTCCCATTTATATATTAAGAAAAAATTATTTTTCTTGACTCTCTTCCTTTTTGTTAAAATGTTCAACAAGTCTACGGGCTTCCAAAAGTGCACTCCTGTGGGCATAAACTACCCAGTTTGGATACCCACAGGAAGTGCGTTTATTGCCTGGGCACTGCCTATTTATATACTCAGTCGTATTTGTGTAGGGTTTAATTCTAGGGCATTAGTGACAGAAGAAATAAATTAATTTTAAGGGGTATTTTGCCTTCTTCCTCGTGGTCTGCTGGGGCTCAAACCCCCAGTAAAAAGTTTGATAGAAAGAAGACCGACTGTGCTCCTAAAGAGAAATACTGCAGGAGCAATCCCCTGATCTCTGACAACTAGGTCTCAGGTCAAAATTTCAAAACAGTTATATCCGACTTCCTCTGATCCTAGCTCTTTAAATGCTAAGTCACCTTGGACCTAGTCTCCATGCTTTACTTGGGAGCCAATGTCTCTCTGGTTCTATTCCCATTTTCCTGCAGGAAATGCTGAGGAGACTCTCCAGATCACCTTCAACCAGATCCTCCCTTAGGTCCTCCAGGAGCCTATCCAAAACAGAGGCGGATAGAATGATGAGGAAGTTCCCATCAGACCCATGAGCCTGCCCCTCCACCCAGCCTCAAGTTAATCTCCTTCTCTGATCCAACCTGCAGATTCGGGACATTATGCCAGAGATCCTAGAGAATGCCCTTGTCGGATGTGAAGACAGGTCGTTCTACCACTCCAACCATGTTCCATAGTCACTTGGTTCTGAATCTTTCAGAGCAGGATGACTGTCGGAGCCAAAGCATTGGTACTGGCTCCTGGGATTTAGGGTAGACTCTGGAGTTGTCCTTGCTGCTTGGAGCCCTAGGGCTGGACAGCTCGGGTCTGACTTCTCCTCAAGACTGTGGGGATTCAGGGTGCAACAACACAGGTTGATTCAGCTCTGGTGTGGCTGGATGCTATTTCTCCTGGACCTTCAGCCTTTGAGGTAGTGGAGAGGGCCTTCTGTTTACTGAGAGAGGACATTCTTAACCCCCCCCCACTTTGGATCCCATTTGTGCTCCTTCATTAAATTTGTGCCTGGGTCTCTCAGGTCTATATAACCGGGACAGCCACCTTGATCAAGACTTCAGTCAGTCCTTCCTCAGGACTCCCCTGTCTCTTCCAGTACCTCACCAGACCATCCTACAGATGAGGTCCCTCAGAAGAGAAGGTGTAAAAGGAGAGTTATAGATTCCCCTGGAGTTTCTCACCAAGGGCACCAGCTTTGATGAAGGGGAGGGGTCCTTTATCTTCACCTGATGTCTGCTTTGGAGAGTTTCTGGAACTTCTCAAACAAAAAGGTGGATGGTCTTTCAAACTCCCTTCCCAGGAGGAGTCCGTGTTTCTGGAGGCTTTCAGGTCTGGCCCAACTACATCTTGTGTGTTCCAACCATCTGAGTTGATAGCTCTAGTCTCACATCATGCATGGAAGGAGATGGATTCCCCATGGAGTCCATCCTTGGGCATCCAGATAAGATGTTCTTCGTGTTTCACTGTTGCAGTCATTACATTTGGGTAATCTGCTGGCAGGTTGCTCTCATTCGGCCTGATTAACAAAGTCTTGGGTCCTGCGTCGGATGCTGTTACTTCCTCCGTGACGTCAGGTTGTCAGGGGTATAGAACATGCAGCTGACGCCATTACATTAGTCTTTCTTGCCACGCAGTGCGCAAAGCAGAAGCAATTCGCAAGTGCCAGTCGGCCGACTCCTGAAATTTTCGTTTTCGAGTTTCAGACACGAAGTCTTGAACTAAAAAGCTAATTACCCGCTTGGGGAAACATTTTCTTGCTCCTTACCAATGTCAGTAAAAGTTAATAATTGCATTACTTGTGGGAAGCAAATACCTCATAAGAATTTCCATTTGTACTGTATTCCTTGCCTGGGCCCTGACCAACAGCGTACCTTGCTGTCGGTTCTGTGCTTTATTTAATCAATGCACTATTAAACATCGGTACATTTTTGCTTCTAAATATTTTGGCTCACGTTTTAACTATCCAGAAATGCCGTCTGTTAGCAATCCGACTACCTGAATACCTAAAAAAACGCAAAGAAAAAGACAGAGACAGGCCGTTAAGGTCCAAAACTGCCGACGACGCTTCTCTTAAGCCAGTCGCCAGTTCGCCGGTACTCAGTGAGGCACTTTCGCAGCCCCTGATGCCCGCTAATTCTGATTCGCAGGCCTCTACTGAGACCCCATTCGGAGTCCAGTATGCCGTGAGATGCTTCAATTATGGAACCCGCGGATGTCTCTACCTTGGATGGGTCCAGAGCCGCTGTGCAGGCACCGGCTTCTGAGGGTGTTTTCAGGCCTACAGATTTGTACATTAGACTGACTCCATCTTCAAAACTAAGGCCAAAAACTCGACCTATGTCTAAAAAACCAATGCCTAGGCCACATGTGCAAGCCCCTATGCCTAAGAAACAAATGAACAAAATGGCTGAAGATTTAATTATTCTAATCAGTGGTAGTCAACCCCCCCCCCCTCCTTCTAAGAGGTCTAGGCAAGATATTGACTATGAATCTTCTGAACAAGATTCTATTTCTTCTGATTCTTCTAATGAACAGGAATTGTCTATACCTACTTATGAGGACTGTGATGCAGAAGATTCCATTCTTTCTGCTTCGCCCCCTGAGGATTTTTCTTTTGGGGAAACTTTGCATACCTTAAGGGAACATTTCCACTGGGAAAGTCAGGATTTTTCTGAATCTAAAAAGAGACTTGGGGATTTTCTTCTTCCTCCTCAGCATAGGCCTTTGGATATACCTCCTGTTGTAGACATTGTTGATGATGTTTTTTCAGAATCTAGTATAGCTCCTGATTCTCTGCCTCCGGCTCCTTGTAAGCCAGACAGATACTACAGAGTTCCTGACTCCCACAAATTCCTTTTCAAAAATCCTGTTGCGGATCCTGAAACCATTTCTCAGGGTCCCAAGGGCATTAAAGCTTCTACTGCTAAAAATCCTACCCCTTCTGATAGAAATTCCAGAGCGCTGGATAGATGGGGTAAGAAGGTTTCCATTTCTGCAGCCTTGGCAATCAGGGCTTTAAACTGTCAATTTCATATGCTTAAATATCAACAGCATATTATGGGACTGCTTAAACAGAAAATGAAGTTCATTTCTGACTGTGTGGAAAATAAAGATTTACAGTATCTATGGGATTCAGCTGAGCAAGTTGGAAAACATACTTTGCAATGTGGTTTTGATTCTTTGGAGGCCTCTTGCAGAGCTGCTGTAACTGGGTCTGTGCTAAGAAGGCATGCTTTGCTCAAAGAGCAAACACTGCCTGATCATGTTAAAGCAAAATTGTTGGATGCTTCTTTACAACAGGACCGTCTCTTTGGTAATAAGGCTGAAGAAGTTCTAAAAAAGATGGAAGATAAAGCTAAATCTATGCAAACTGTGAAAGATTTCTTAAAGTGCAACCTCCAAGATTTAGTAGACACTGGCCTACTAAGAACTGGTCCTTTCCAATTCCTTCGAGAGCCACTCAAGTCAAACCCAGACATTCCAAAGGCACCAGGTTTCAGTCCCAAGGAACTTTCAGAACAAAACAATGGGGTGCCTCCTCTTCCAAATCTGGAAACAAGACACCTTCCTATGGTAAGCAGTCTCAGTGACTTCACTTTACACTTACCAAGCTCTTACCTTTTAGCCACCCCTTTGGGGGGAAAACTGGCTCTTCATGCATGAAATTGGCAACTTATAACCCAGAACAAATTGGTTTTAAATATAGTATACCAGAGATGCAGATTTCATTTCCACACATTGCCATTTCCAAACAGATGGCCAGACCTGCCCCCAAGTCAGTGGGCAGAGGCCCAGAAACAAGTACTTTCCCTCATGAGCATGGGGGCTATTCAACCAGTACCAGAAGAGGAAAAGGGACAAGGTTTCTATTCAAGACTTTTCCTGGTATCCAGAAAAGACAAATCACGGCATCCATTCTGGAATTATTTACTCTAAGCACCTTTCTGGACATTCCAAAATTCAAAATGCTTACTCTTCATCAGTTACTTCCTATGCTAGGCAAAGATGCCTGGTTGGCAACTCTAGATTTAAAAGAGGCTTACCTGCATATCCCAGTCAGGGAATCTTGCAGAAGATACCTACGCTTCAAAGCAGGCTACTTGCATTACCAGTTCTCTGCACTGCCCTATGGCTTATCTACTGCGCCCAGGGTCTTTACAAAGTGCCTGGCTCCAGTAATTGCATTTTGCAGGCAAAGAAATATTCAAATATATCCATAACTGGACGATTGTCTAATTCAGGCAGAAAACAGGGACATTCTTCTAAAACATCTGGCATTTGTAAAAAGGGTTCTAACTTGTAAAACGGGTTCTAACTTGTCTAGGGTACACTATAAACGAAAAGAAATCACAACTGGTACAGTCTCAAAAAATTACATTCCTGGGTGCAAGCTTGAATACAACTGCCCAGATGGCTTTCATTACGCCAGAAAAGCAAATTCATTTGGTGACTTAACTTCAAACAGGTGGCCACAAAAACCCTGCTATCTGAAAGACAAATTCTGCAAGCCTTGGGATTCATGGTCTCCTGCATTCTTCTAATTCCATATGCAAGACTGCATATGAGGAAACTTCAGTGGTACTTAAAAAGTTTAGAGTAAACATTGTCACAGCCTGGAAACAATGATTCCTATCATACCTTGCCTGCAACTAGAGTTCCTATGGTGGGCAGAGGCCTGCCACCAAAACAAGAGACTGTCATTCATACCACCCCCTGACACCCAAACCCTAACTACAGACGCATCAGACTATGCTTGGGGGGTCATCTGGCAGGGAAGTGCATTCAGGGCAAATGAAGCCCAAATCAAATGCACCTTCATATCAATCAAAAAGAGATGCTAGCTGTACAGAATGCACTGACAGCCTTCAAGGACTACCTTCATCCAGGACAATAGCTGATAAAGACAGACAACACCACGGTTATGTAGTATATAAACAAGCATGGGGGTACACACTCCTACCCCCTTTGCAGACTAGCCATGGCATTGTGGAACACGGCCTTGACCTATCAAGTACAACTACAAGCTCGATTCCTGCCAGGAAAGCTGAATACTCTGGCAGACGAACTAAGCAGAAATCTCATGGACCCTCAAATGAATGGAAACTGCAACCACGGATTTTCAACATGTTGACACGCAAATGGGGGAGCCCAGACATAGATATTTTTGCTTCACCCCAGAAGTATCAGACAAATTTTGCACAAGAACTCATCACAAAAAAGCCCGGAAAGTGGATGCTCTGTCCTTCAGCTGGAAAAACCTATCAGTCTATGCCTTTCCCCCTCTGCCTCTGCTCTCCAAAGTTCTACTAAAAGTCAAACAGGACAAACCAAGAATGATTTTGATTGCTCCAGACTGGCCTTGCCAGCACTGGTACCCACTCCTGCTCAGTGCGTCACACCTTCCACCATGACACCTGCCTCAGACACCTCATTTACTGTCTCAGCAGAACAATCAAAACTCTAAACACTCCGCTCCAAACTTTGAATCTTGCAGCATGGCTAATCACCTTAATTCACCCTTAGCATCCCTCAGCAAACCTGTGATGGATGTCATTTTGGAGGTGAGAAGACCTAGTATTAGAAAATCTTATGCTGACAAATGGAAAAGATTCTGTGCCTGGAATCAATCTCAAGGGATAAGCACAGCAGTGCCCAGCATTCCTCAGATTTTGCAATGCTTAACTGAGATGCTTCACAAGGGCCTGTCCTTTTCTTCCATAAAAATCCATGCCTCAGCCATTTCAGCTCATTACAACACAGAACCTCCCCTCTTCTCTCATACTCTGCTAAAGCAGTATCTCAGAGGGGCCAAAACCTTAAGACCACCTAGGAGAGCTCCAACCCCTGCCTGGGACCTCAATTTTGTATTGGAGAAACTCTCTCCCTCCTTTTGAGCCAGCTGCTACTGCAGACTTAACATTTCCCTCCTGGAAAACAGCTTTCCTTTTAGCAGTCACTTCAGCTAGAAGGATTTCCTAATTACAGGCTCTTATGACAGTGGAGCCTTTCATCATTTTTCATGCAGACAGGGTATCTCTCAGGATCAATCCATCTTCCATGCCTAAGGTGGTATCCATTGTGGCTCTTAATCAGACCATTCATTTGCCAACTTTCTTTCCCAATCCACAGAACAAGGGGGAGCGGATTCTGCATTCATTGGAGGTACTTAGATTTTACTTAAACAGGACTAAATCTAAAATAAATCTGAACTGCTGGTGGCATTTGCTGCACGGGCAGAGGGAAAGGCTATTTCAAAGCCAACCATTTCCAAATGGATAATCCATTGTATTCGTTTCTGCTATATACACCATGGAAAAACTATCCCCCAGGGGATCAGATCCCATTCCACCAGGGCTGCATCTAATTCAACAGCCTTTCTCAGAGGTGTTCCTACCAGGGACATTCTAGAAGCTGCTACCTGGAGCTCAGTTCATACTTTCACCAAACATTACCATTTACCACTTTTCTCTAAATTCAGAGCTGGCTTTACCACTGCTGTCCAGTAGGGCCTTATAGCTGGTCCTAATGCTGTATAATTCCCTCCACCCAACCATAGCTTTTGGAATCTACCCAAATGTAATGACTGCAACAGTGAAACATGAAGAACATAGTACAGTTGTGTACACTTACCATAAATGTAGATGTTCGAGTGTATTCACTGTTGCAGTCCTAGTTACCCTCCCTCCAGCCCCCTATTTTTTCTCTGGCTATGCCTCTACTTTCTTTCACTATGCTTAAAAGCCCTTTTGGTTGGAGATATAGTTTTTGTGTTTTTAATTTTATTTGCTCCCCATTTGGGGGGCACCTGACATCTGGGGCAAGAAAAACTAATGTAATGGTGTCGGCTGCATGTTTTATACCCCTGACGACCTGACTTCACGAAAGAAGGGACAGCAACCGACGCAGGACTCAAGACTTTGTTAATTAGGCCGACTGAGGGCAACCTGCCAGCAGATTACCCAAATGTAATGACTGCAACAGTGAATACACTCGAATATGTACATTTATGGTAAGTGTACACAACTGTACTTTTTTAGCTCCCTTGAATTAGAGAGCCCACTGGAGCAAAGGAGTTCCTGTAGGTGCCATGGTTGTGGCAGCAGACACTAAAAAAAGAGATTGTGGAGCAGAACTCATTCGTCCATCCCCATAACAGGGAGTCTAGGGCCTTAGAGAGATTTTACAAGCGCATTCGTGCCTGAACGACCTTTGCCCTGCAGTTGCGGAATTACTTGGTGCACTTTATGATAAAGAGTGTTGACCAAGGAGCTATCCAAATCTCTTTCCAGTTCATGTCTGTGTATGAGCAGAAGAAAGCTTCTTCACAACTGGCTACCCTTCAGTCCATTTCCAATGCGCCCATGAGACTGTTATCTCATGCTACCTCAAGGATTTTGGGGTCAGGCATAGCAGTTAGATGTGCCTGTGTGATTTGCAGAGCCCTTCTAGTCTTCATTCATTAGTACTCCCTTTGATGGATCATCCTTATTAGGCCCCAAGGTGAAGGAAATGCTACCCAGAAATGAGCAAGTTAAAAAGACCTCGTCTATCATTGAGATATGTGTTTCTGTACCTCTCCGAGATCCTTCTCGCAGAATCAATGAAGTGGGAAGATGTGGCTTCACAAGTCCCAAGGGCCTTTCAATGACTCATGAGGAGACTGTTCTCCCTAGGGCAGGGGGACTCTAAAGGAAGATGCCACCCTCGTGGCAGAGGTGGCCTGCAGAATCAGGGATACATTCTTGGACATACCCTACAAGCATTCCTGAAAGGTTGCCTGGCTGCTGTACTCTGGAGGCTGTCTGGGGGTTGTCTCTTCACCCAGAGGCCTGTGCATCCATCACAAGAGATACGTGGTTGTGTAAGATTATATCCAGAAGTTACTTCATACCATTTTCCCAAATCTCCTCTATAAAAGTGAAAAAGATTCCTGATGATCCACTCAGAGGAAAGCAGAAACCTAGGAAATAGAAAAGCTTCTAGAAAAAGAGTCATCCAAAAAGTCCTCCCCGACCAGTTAGGATTCAGAATGTACTCTAGATTCTTTTTAGTGCTAAAAAAGACAGGGCATTTCAGCAAACGAAACCAGTATGTGAAATATTCAAAGTTCTTGATTCTCACAATTCAGTCCATTTTGCCCATGCTGCAAAAGGACAATTGAATGTGCTTCATAGCTCTTCAGGGTGCATCCTATCACATCAAAATGAATAGGTACTTCAGAAGATTTATGTGCTTCCATCTGGGAGCCAGTCATTACCAGTTCAGAACACTGCCCTTTGGACTTGCCACAGCCCCCAGGGTGTTCACCAAATGCATGGCAGTGGTAGCAGCTCATCTGAGATGGCTTGGATTCTGGGTGTTTCTGCATTTAGATGACTGGCTCCTGACTTCTCTGGCCAGGCATGTATTTATACAAGCAAGGGAATCCTTGCTCCAGTTATGTCACCATCTGGGCATTATAGTCAACTACAAGTCACAGCTCATGCCTACGCAAAATCTGGAGCTCACAGGTGCTCATCTAAACACGGTCATTCTGATAGTGTCACTTCCTCCGACAAGAGTACAAACCCTCAGGTCATAGGGTATGAAAGTGATCTTTCATTCATCTCCAGCACGACTAGACTTGCAAGCTTAGGGTCCATGGCAGCAGCAATTACTCTGGTTTCATTAGCAAGATTTCATATGCAGAGTTTGCAGTGGACTGTATCAGTACAGTGGTCTTATTCTTCAGAAACCCTTTTATGCATCAGTCGGAAACACACAAGTTTGCAAGAAACACCTTCTTTGGTGGATCTGTTCAGACAAATTTTCTTAGGGCTGCCATTTGTTCTCTACTCTACTAGTAGTCAGAGTGAACATGAATGCCTCTCATCTGGAGTGGGGCATTTCTTGAGAAGGACAGTCCAAAGTATGTGGTGGCCAGAAGAGGCAAATTCGGACATCTGTGTCCTGGAAGTGAGAGCAGTCTTCCTAGCATTGCAGGCCTTTCAAGATGCTCTTTCCTCCAGGATAATTGCAATTCAGATAGTCTGGTACATCAGTTGGGGGGGCAGACATTATCCTGTGTGTCAAGAGACAGTGACATTCTAACAAAGGGCGATCTCTTTGGCTGCTTTCTCATGGAAACGCACATACTGAGGAAAGCCAATGTGTTTGCAGACAAGCAGGTCTGTTCCGATTCCTCATGAGTGGTCTCTCATTGTCAAAGTGCTAGAGAGGATTTTTCAGCAATTGGGACAGCCATGCTGTGATCTTTTCGTTTCTCCCCACAATTTTAAATGCAGCAGGTTCTTTGCTCTGATGCCTCTATTGGGGAGTCACTGAGAGATGCTCTAGTCCATGACTGCCTCTCCGGTCTACTCTATGCTTATCCCCCATTACTTCTAATTCTCAAATTTCTTCAGAAAGCATGCAAGTTGAAGAGCAGAGTTATCCTCCTTGGATACTGGACCCAAATCCAGAACTTCTGTCTCACTTGTCAGGAATGACACATCTGGATATCAACACTCTCAAGCTGACCGCATGGTTTCACCACTTCCAGTAATGGCTAGTCAGTCTAGGCTTTTTCCCCCAGTCTGCCGCATTCTCTTACCTTCTTAAAGGCCTGTGCTAGGACAATTTACAAAAGTAAATGTAAGAGGTTTTCAATCTGGTCCCTTCAGAGAGACCTGGATCCCTTCTCTCCCCCAGTCTCAGAAGTTCTTGATTTTCTGGTCTTCATTTTTGACAGTGGCGTGAGTTACTTAACTATCAATGTTCATTTGGCAGCTATTTCCAATTTTCATTAAGGGAAAATCACTCCTGTTTTGCCTCTTCAAAGTTGTGCAAGGCTTTTCTTAAAGCCACATTTCTATTGAGACCTCCAGTAAAGGATCCTGCTCCCCCGTGGGATTTGAGTAGTCCTACAAGCTCTGACTCCACCTCCATTTGAACCATCAGCAGAGAAGGATCTTAAATTCTTGCCTGGAAAACAATGTTTCTAGTTTCTATCACATCCATTAGTCAAGTATCAGAACTCCAGGCCCTTTCCTCCAGATCTCTCTATTTGATTTTTCATAAGGATGGGTTTCTCTATGCACAAACCCATCCATTTGCTACCTAAAGTGGCTTCTGAATCCAGCATTAATCAGGTCATCAATCTACCTGTATTCTTCCCATAATTTTCAAACAAGGGTGAGTATATGCTACATCTTTTGGAAGTACACCAACAGCTTATATTTTATCTTCACAGTACCAAATAATTCAGGAAAGCTGATCAGTTATTTGCATATTTTTCCAACAAACAAATGGAGAAAGCAGGGTCTAAATTGACTCCAGCTAAATGGTTAACTGGATTGTACATCCTTTATTTACAAATAAAAAGGGATGTCTTTGATTAAGTCCCCCCAAGGCACATTCCACAATGTCCGGTGCCACTTCTGCTTTTGGTCAAAGATGTGTATAGATGACATTTGTGCAGCTGCCACTTAGGCCAATGCTCCTGCTTTTATTTTTCCTTACAAGCTAGATTTGTTGTCTAGGAATAGGGCAGCATTTGGCTTCGCGGTACTCTGGAGTATCCTTTCCATGAGGGCTGGGGACTCTGTCCAATCAGATAAAGAATGAATAAAAATGATAACATCAGATAGAAAAGTTATGCATCACCATAATGATGCATCTGTTTTGTCCATTTTCATTCTTCCTGAACTTCTCGCCCTCCATCCTCTTTCGTTTTCTTTCTGGTGAGACCTTAAGAGTACTCCTTTGGGAACCTGACTGTTCTCTGAGCTCCAGCCTTCTTTTACTATGCCTCTACCCTGCTTTCTATTTCAATTTGGTTTTATGTATATGTTTTTTTGGGGCAGCAAACTGTCTGAGGTGTGCTAGGGCAACAGGGTATTGTAGGTAAAGGGAGGAGTTTGACACTTGGATTCGTGAATCTGGTAAAAGTGGCCGAGCTGAATCTGAGGTCAGATCCGAAACCCACCAGTTGGGGAAGAATGAAAATGGGCAACACAGATTCATAATTATGGTGAGTACATAACTTTTGATTCAGCAAAATATAGTATAAATCATAGCAGAAATTGTGACTTGTCGATAAATTCTGAGATAAAAAGGTTAACTATTTTTCTAGGTAAATGTTCAAATTCAGTGTCATTGCAGTACTCGAACACAAGGTAAAGTAGACCAAATAGGAGTTAAGTGAAAAAGCAATTTGAGTCTGAGGAAGAGGGCAAAGTATGTATGGTGAATTCAGTCTTTGAGAAGCTAGTATGAATCACTGGGGGAAGGTTAACGTGGGAAAATGTTGAAGTAGTGCATATTAGGGAAGTGTTGATTGTACTAAATAGAGCATTTATTGGAAAGAAAGCCTGAATATTGGTTTAGTATTAACTGAATAAGGAGTTAAATGATAAAAGTGAGTTGGGCTTATCTGAGTTACAGTATGACATTGACAGTTCCATTTCTGCTTAAGGTAGTTTTTTCTTTACCTTGAATAAGAACATTTGAGATTGACTCGTGACCATAACTCTGATGGTAGGTCTGTTGAATATGTCATGATGTTTCATATTGCTTACGGTTGGAAGTGATGATCAGAAGACTGGAGAGTGAGGTTGTAAGGGCAGATTGCATTGCTGTTTCTCCCTTGCTATTTGTCTAATATTTCCTTTTTGCAAATTATCATGTTGATTTATCCTGTGAAGTTACATTGGGGTTACTGTGTGGTGCAGTGCCTTGGAATTTTCATGTGTTGGCTCTTTTTTTGATGACAGACCTTTGGTAGAAGGGGGCATGCCCTGTGACACAGTGAGATGATATTTTCACAACAGCTACACAAGGGTACTAATGTGTCATCATCTATGTAGCTAGAGCAAGAATGTTTTTTTTCCTATCAGCTGAATTTTTTCCCATCTAGTGTCCTACTTAATGGTTTCTGGTATCTTATTCCTGTTGTAGAAATACATTTGTCATTTGCGTATCTTCTCTTGAATAACCTTTAAAGAACACAACTGTTTGCAGATAGTCTGTTTTTCTACCCAATAATAATAGAAACTGCACTTTTTCTGTGCGACTTAACTGCTGCTTTGCAGCCCCCATCCTCCCTACTTTGATGCAGAACTGATTGTGAATTCTAGCCTTTGTATTCATATAGCTATCTGATTCCTGAAAAGGCTTACAAATAAATGAGTCGTAATAGTGTTTGCTACATAAGATGTTATTGTGGATGGTATCAACAAAGCAGATGTTTCCACTTTTGCTTTGGTTATAGCTCATGGTGCAGCATTTCTAGATTAAAGAGGACTTGGAATGTTTTTTTTTCAGTAATTTTGTTTTTGTAAGCGTTTTCTGTTCATGTTATGTTTATAAAGTCATTGAGTACATATAGTTATGTTATTTTTAGCTCTTCATTAAATCCATTTCCTGCTGAATTTGTTTCCAGGCATCTTCCCAGAGCCTGAAAAAGACCCTGTGATTCAGATAGCCAACATGGTGCTTCGACAGGGTGAAAAAGATCCTTTTGTGCGCAATGTCTTTACTCTGAAGTCTTGTGCTAGCATTGTTGGTTCCCAGGTGCTATGCTTCGATAATGAGGCAAAACTGCTAAAGGTAAGTGACGAGCAACTGAACAGATTTAAGGTAGACTTTGCTGTTTATTTCTGTTACTGTGGGTAATGATTGAAGTTGTAGCATGAGCACAGGATTGGCTAATAAAGGCTTTTGTGTGCTAAATGGTATCTTCAGACTTCAGCTTGTACCTACAAGAGCTGATGAGAGAACAATTGGAGCTTAGTCTAAGACCATCATTCTGCCTAGAGGTTAAAGGGCAGAAAGTATGGTGGCAAATTTCCCCTGCCATGAAAAACTTGATGTTCCACTGCTTCAAAAATCTTGGTACAGAACTCTCTGCCTGGATATCTTTGAAACTTTGTGATGAGATATTGAGTCTGGTGATCTTAATTCAAATGTTTAGCAGTGATAGCTCATGACAAAGCAGAGTTCTACAAATCTTAAAGCCTCCAGGATAACCATGTAGTTCTAGAAACATTGCAGTTATATTGTGCCAAGTTTGGCACCATGGCTTGGGGTATTAGCGAAGTTCACATAATCAGCCCTGTGTAGGAACCTGTACACACTGCAACCACATAGTCTCGACTCTGCTAGCAAAAAAAAAAAAACTTTGGAACATGGTGTTGATCCTTTGAAAGGTGCATAGCGGCTGTATTTCATTTTTATTGAAACAGTCAAATTTACCTCATTTACTGACTTGTGTAAATGTCTACAAAAATTAGTCTCCTACACAATACTGTACTGTGGTTCAAGTATATAAGCAGCTTCAAGTCATCCAAGAAGTATGCAGTGCCTTTTTGTTTTGGTGTTCAGCTCAGAAGAGTACCTTTGAGTTAACTTCCATATATGGCAAAACTTTTTACATTTGCCTAAAACTTGCACCACTAGAAAAATTTCCTGTAGTGCCCTGATTTCTAAAACCTCACATTTTAAACCTTAGGCTAGGCTGAGAAAGGTCAAAAGAAACGTGTTAACCCACAGTTAGGCTGCCTCACCCTTTTAACCCTGAGAGCCTATTGTATTTTGTACTGTTAAATTTAGGGAATGAGTTTGACGCAAGGTGAAGCCATCAACTAATTATGCAGTATAAGACATTTTGTGTATCAACAAAACAGGCTTCCCTATATTCTACTTACTTTTTTAAGCTTTTCCATTTGACTTCTTCACAGACTATACTGTACTAATTACTTAAGGTTCCACTAACAAGTTTTTAGGTGGCTTGCATTGTTTATCAGCTCACTTCTTGTAGTTTAATGAGATCAGTGCTTTGATTTGTTTGTTTTATTGTTTAGCTGTATACGTTTTTTTAGTTAGAAGTGATATTTCCCCCATTAACGATGTTTTCTGTTCAATTAGTTGAAGCCAGCATTTTATTTGGTTATTACTTTTGTTCTGACAAGAGCAGATTTCATTTTTGGAGATTGATTTAAATGGAGAGGATCGATTTTTATTTAGAGACTGCATTGGAGGATTTTGTGTGTGCAGTGTGTAATGTTACCTGTTAAATATATTAACAATCTGTTGGGTGGAGGCATTTTATGGCTTAGCTTCATCCCTGCTTGTGTCTTGAACACTTGCAGCACTGCAAGAGTCACCCATTCCATCCTCCATCCCACCACTGTCAATCTAAATAGTGTACCAGATACACGTTTTTATCGCACTATTCTGCTATCCCCAGTTAGCATAACTGGTGTGTGTGTGCATTACATAGACTTCACTGTTAACTTTTATTGGTGTGTATATGTATCTTTTTCATGAAAGTATGTGTGTATCTAGGCAATGAAAACTAGTACTGAAGAAATGCATTTTTCCAGCGTTAAGGTTAGTAAATGCTTTTTATAAAGAACAAACCAAAAAAGGGGAAAACTAGTAGTACAGGAATGATATTGGCATACTAATTGCTATGTATGTGCGTGTGTATGTATATATATATATATATATATATATATATATATATATATATAGATATATATATATATATATATATATATATATATATATATATATAAAATACACATGTATATATTAAATTTGTATGTGTGTGTCTTTAAATATGTTTATAAATGTATGTGTCTATGTCTGTATGTATATATATATATATATATATATGTGTGTGTGTGTGTGTGTGTATAAGAAGAAATAGCCAGGAAATTGTTATGGCTAGGCTTGTATAGGCCCTAGGGCCGATAACCTAGTACCAACCTATGAACCTATATGTGTGTGTGTATGTGTATATATATATATATATATATATATGTATAGGTTCATAGGTTCATATACTAGCTATAGGCTATAGGCTATCTTTACAAGCCTAGCTAAGCCCTTCTTGGCTTAACCCCCACCCAGTATGGTATGGGGAACTATACCCATATTTTGCTGTGCCTCTGCCAGTGAGTGACACTGGAGGTAAATCTGGGATATATCTGCGATCTCCCATCATGACGGATTTTGTTTTCCACAGCATAGAAGTCTTTGGTGATGAATCTCCTATCCCTCCACGTCCTATTAATAGTGTCAAGGTTTAAGTTTTAAGTCTCCCTTGTGGCTCTGATGATGGATTAAAGATTTTTTCATACACACACACTTACCCCCTTCACACACCCTTGTCACCTGCTGGATCCAAACCCCTACCTAACATGTATGTATATATATATATATATATATATATATATATATATATATATATATATATATGTGTGTGTATGTGTGTATATATATATTTATATATATATATATATATATATATTTATATATATATATATATATATATTTATATATATATATATATATATTTATATATATATATATATATATATATATATATATATATATATATATATATATATATATATATATATATATATATATATATGGATCGATTTTGCTACATCAGTACATTAAACTGAAACGCATTTCATGAACACAATTTGTGAAGTGCATTTTAGCAAAAATGCAGTTTCACGAAAATAAAAATGACAAAAAAAACCCTACAAAAATAAAACACTATACTCAAGTTTATGCAGGGGGTAAGCCCCCTCTACACCCCCCCTACTTTAATATTCTCACTCCGAGATCACACTACAGTGGGGAAAAGGGAATATTCCCATATCCCCTCTGTACCATGATCTAAGTAACAGTTTGCTTAGTTGTACAGTCAACAGTGAATTTTGATGTACAACTAAATCTACATGCAAATTACGTGTTCTCTTTTTTTGCGAAAGTGCATTTTTGCTAAAACGCACTTTCGCGAAAGTGAGTTTGCTGTAGTACGTTTTGAGTTAACATACTTTTGATGTAAAGACTAGGACCCATATCTCACTCACACACACACACACACACTTTTACATATATACATGTATGGACATTTTTTGTGCGTCTATATACACATGCATGCATGCATACACAAGGCTGGCCTTGCTCATAGGCCTACTAGGTAGCCACCTAAGGCACCCTGCTTCTAGTGGAGATCTTTCCATGTTTGTGTATTTATTTAGAGCAATGAAATAGTTTCTTTGCTGTAAAAATAAATAGAGGCACAGCTGTTGAAACGAAACTCACCTGCTGTCAGACTGGAGCTCCAGGTGGGAGGTGCTCCACTTGACCATTCAAGTCAAGTTACGCTATGAACATTGGAGGTTTCAGAAAATAGACCTCTCACACTGTTCAGATGTAGGAGCAAAGCCCTGGCACTTAGTTGGGACTAAGATTTTGCATCAACATGGTGCATTTTTTGAAAAAAAAAAAAAAAAAAGTATGTTGCAGTTACCAGAACCTTACTTAGAAATGAAATACTGTGAGCACCTTGACATTTAGTTAGCTTAAACTGTCAGATAGTAGACAGGGTCTAACTCTTCAGGTCAAAACAGCTAGAAAAATATATGAAAGGGTAGCCTTTTGAGCTATTCGAGCTAAGCTAAAACACCAAGCAGTAGTAGTAAGAAATATTTTTAAATTAAATGCCAAACAGTAGAAAAAAATCTTGTTGCTATCAAAATTTCTTCACTTTTGTGAATAAAAACAGCTTCACGTTCTTTGTACCAAAACAACAAATCATATTATTATGATTAAAAATAGCTTCATTTCGTAGTGGCAAAACAACAAATCTTTATTGGGTGAAACTTGTATAAATCAGCAGATAAATGCCGAGCTTATGCAACGAAACTAGAAATAAATCTTGTGTTTATACATATTTCAAAAACAAAGAAAAAGTCAGCATTCTATTTAATTAGAAACGTAAACATATAATTGTGATTTGTTAAAACTCTTAGAATATATATTAGAATATAGGTGTTTTTAATATACCAATGGTTATCTTGCTTCTAGCTTGTGTGTGAATGAATGGAGTGTTTGCAGCCAGGAAATTCAGCAGTAAAACTTGAATGAGAGAAATTTGAAAAACTGGTGTCCTGTAAGACTTATAAATGCACATATGAGGATATAGTAATTGTGGTCTGTGTGTTTGGTGTTTTTTATTGATACAGAAATGAGTGCCATTAGGTGTTAACCATATGATAAAATTCTTCTACTTGCGTATTATTGCAACTAGATTTGTGGCTGAAGAAGTGGCTCATTTCCAAGCCATTTTCCTGCCAAAAACTGTTGTCAAAGGTACTTGGTAAGTGTGCATCACTGAAGTGTGTTTCTTTGCAGTGAGTTTTAGTTGAACAATTTCCAGTTTAGGAAGTGTAAAAGAATGGCGACCTTTAGCATTAACTGTTCGAGCTTCATGGCACCTTAATATGGTGCAAAGAAACTGACTCCTTTTTCATTGGGTATTCCCTGTACATTAGCACAGGATGTAATGTATAGTGTAGCCATTTCTTTTATTACCTTAGCCAATCATTCTGCCAAAACTGCTCCTTGTCAGGAATTTTGCTTTACAACTCATATACTGCTGTGTACCCTACTCGATCTTCAAATAATTTGCTTGTGCCGTGTAATATGTATTCAGTGTCTGTTTGCCACACTTCTGAAATCCCTATCCGATGTTTTAACCCATTATCTCTACCAACACTCCACAGATGTTAAAACACAACTAATTATTCTCTGGGTAAAGAATTGCTTTTTGGGAACGCCACTAAGTGCTTAAGAAGTTGGTAGAGAGTGGGAAAATTATGCCAGAAGTCAGGCAACTTTTTAATTCCTGTGTGCCCTTATCCCTTTTATTCCAAAGGTAAACAGTAAAAAGGGAAGAAAAATTGGTTTAAAAAGAGGCAGGGTAGTGATTATAAAGGCAAGCATGGAGAGTTGCATCAAATTTTGCAGAGGTCATTCATGACTGTATCCTCTTACCTTTTCCTCTCATCTACCTCACCCCTAGCTTCCCATACCCTGCATTGTAGTAGGTAGGCTCTCTTTATGACCTCCCATGTGGAAAAGCATCACAGCAGGCTCATGAGCTCTGAGCATTGTCAAATAAGGGTACAGACTGCACAGGGCTCACAAGTTTTGCCTATCAGGGGTATCTCTGGTTACCAAAGAATAGTAGAAGCTAGTCCCACAATCCTTGGCAGACCTTTTGGCTCAGGTAACAATAGAAAGAGCATATTATCTCGTCAAAGGTAGTTTCAGTGAGTGCAAAGAAATCTAAGTCAATTTCCCACAACCACTTTTGTTGAGAATGGGTGACTTGGAGTTTATGTATATAATTGGGGGGGAGGTCCCCGGGGTGCAGAGAAGCTTTCCCCTAACTACAAAAGAAAACTCTCTTATTGTTCGCTCAAGGTGGTTTCAGTAAACTGCTTTTGATTTTTTTTTTTTGTGATTACCGAAACTGCTTTTGAATCTACATGAATTCCGTAGAAAAGGTCCCCCTCACTCTTTTAGGGGAAGGGATTTTACTCTAGATTGTTTTTAGTCCCAAGAAAGGAAGGAACAATGGAGGCCCATTTTAGATCTTTTATGACTCAATACCTTCATGCGGTTCCAAAGTTCAGGACACTACTACTGCTTCCAGGTGCTCAGATGGTCACATTGGATCTGAAGGATGGCTGTCTGCACTTCCCCATCCTCTCTGATGATGCGTTACCTTGGATTATTTATGGAGGTAATGCTTTCACTTTACTTCATTGCCCTTTGAGCTGGCAGCTGCTCCAAGAGTGTTCATCAAACATGTAACCTCTGCTTATTGCATGCTGGAGGAAATTCATATATTCCATTACCCGATGATTATCTCATTCAGGCAAGCTTGTCAGACAAAGTTATCATATTTCTAATTTTCAACAGGGTTCTGCTGGGCCACTTGGAGTTTTTCCTTCAACCTGTAAAAGACATAATTGGTCCCATGTCATACAGTATTTTGCTATTGATTCCCTTCTGCTGACTTTGACCTAAAAGGCCTTTCATCAAGACAAAGTGGACAATTACTCACACTATTTCTTAAGTCCGGTAAAGCAGAAAAAAAGCCACTGCTAGAGTGGTTTTCAGGTCTCCAAGTTCATGACCTTTGCCATGTAGCACGTGAGGATTAGTGTGGTGCCAACATTCACAGTCTCTACACTACTTTATTCCATTGCTTCCCTTTTTCGTAGAAGAGTTAGTTATAGCCAAAACAAATCTTCTTGAATTCTGGGCTCTCATTCCTTGGCCCTAAACAGGTCATCACCACTTATGAATTAGAGCTGTCAAGAGGAACCCTTAAAGTAGTGACTGACAACACTATTTGTTGTACATGCCCGCTGTCCAGACTAGCTATGGCAGCATGGGAAATGACACTGTAATATATTCCCTCAGAGTAAAATGCAGTATCTCTCAAACTGACCAGGACAAAGGCAGAACCTTCTCAGCAATTGCTATGCTAGGAATTTTTCTTAGACTTCGTTTATAAATGGGTGGTTCTATGAATAGATGTGTTTACATCCCTGGAAGATGACCAACTTTCTCAGTTCTATTCAAGAAACTCTTGTAAGGAGGCCTACATAGCAAATGCCTTCTTCATAATATGCACTTGGATGTTTGTATCTGCCCTTTCTCCCTTTATGTTGAGCCACAGAATAGTGCTGAGGGTAAGGAAGGACAGACTGGGAATGCTTTTCAAGATTACCATTTTGGCCACAGCAGTACTTTGGTATACCTTCTGTGGGAATTAGCAAGGTGCAGTGCCAGCCACTACTACCAAGAATGAACCTACTATCACATGGCAAGGACTTTGTCATACACCCCAACCTAGTGTTCTATAGCTCTGTTTGGATGATATGTGCCCTTTAGGCTCTGATACTCTGATGTGCTTAATACTGTCAGAGAAGCAAGAAAACCTACTAGTGGGAAGTATTGCATGTCTAAATGGAAGAGTTTTATATTCTGATGCTAAGGCAGAGGGCAGGGCCATCTCGTGTAAGGGTACCCCTGATCCTGCCATTCCTGAGTGAACTTCTGAAGGCAAATCTAGCTTAAAATTCCCCCAAGGTCCACTGTTCTGACATCTTTGCCTGCCTCCCCCTGTATCCCCTTCTAGCTAAATGGTTTCCAGTCAGAGTTTGGTCTCTCATGTGAGGACATAAAGGAAGAGAGTGGCACCTCCCTTGGGACCAAATTACATCCTGGAAAGACCGAGATGAGCATCCCTTGATCCACAGTGTTTGAGCTTCATGCCTTATGTGCATACCACTGTTCCTGGTGTTTCACAAGAACAAGGCTAGTTTTAAGAGCAACTCCTCTTCATACCGAAGGCGGTGTTAGAATTTACTTTAAACCAGCCCTTTCAACTCTGCACATTCTTTATTCTCCATAGAACATGTAGGGGAGGGATCATTCACTTCTGGGGTGTACACAAACAGATGAGATTTTACTAGAGCATGACAAAAAATTTCAGAAAGACTGGGAACAAAAGTGGACAAGCGGATTCTAAGCAAACCATCTCCAAGTGACTCCATCAGCTGTACAATTTTTTGTTAATCCACTAAAGCGAAACATCTTACATGCACAGTCAGGGCACACAGTACCTGGACTCTTACTATTGTCAGATTCATGCAGAGGGTATACTGTCACTCCATCTTGTAAGCTGCCACCTGGTTAACTGTCCAAACATTTGTAAACTAGATCCCAGTCCACAGCCAGGGCAGGCTTTGTTAAGGCAATCTTGCAGGGTATTCTTGGTGAGGGCCACTCTTCAGTCTTCAGTACATAGTCTAAGCCCTGGGAATTGTCCCAGGCATAAGGAATACTGCAGCAGTGATCCAATGAAGAACACAGTACAATTGTTTTAGACATTATTTAAATTTAATAGAGATAAAACACTGGCCTGTCTGCACTGTTTACAGGTTCAGAGGTTCAGCCTGGGGTGTGTGTATATGTGTATGTGTGTGTGTGTGTGTGTGTGTATATATATATATATATATATATATATATATATATATGTAAAAAACAATGGAGAAGTAAAAGTCACATCATACTAATCAAATATAAATAAGAGTTGTATAAAATGATACTCTGCAAAGAAGCTAACAGAGACGCAGTATACATGTAGTTTAAATGAAATAGGACAAAAGCAGTAATCGTATGTACAGAGATAAGGAGTTTGTTTTGTAAAAGTAATTTTTAAGGAGGTTAAGAGAACTGTCACCAGAAGGGAGAGGGTATGTCTGGGAGAGAGTAGCTAAGTAAAGAGAATAAAGAGAAAACGGTCACTTATAAAATCTTACTTCCACTTGCTGAACTTAAGATGTTCATCGTGTTATACTGTTGCAGTCATTACACTTGGGTTATCCTGCCATCAGGCGGTCCCGCAGTCGGCCAGAGTTCCAAAGTCTTAGTCCGGCGTCTGTTGCTGTCGCCTCCTCCCTGACGTCAACATGACAGGGGTATATAACATGCAGCTGACACCATTTTCTTCAGTCTTTCTTGCCGTGCGGTGCCCGAAGCAAAAGCAGTTCGCAAGTGCCGATTGGCCGTCTCCTGAGATTTTAATTTCGAATCCACAACCAAAGTCTTCTACAAAGCTAAGTATTCCGTTGGGGAAACTTTTTCTTGCCTCAGACCGATGTCAGTAAAAGTTAGTAACTGTATTTTTTGTGGGAAGCAAATACCTCATAAGGATTTCCATTCCTATTGTATCCCATGCCTAGGCCCTGACAACGACGTCACTGGTTGTCGGTTTTGTGCTAGGTTTAACAAGCGCACTATTAAACGTCGGTTTGATTTTGCCCGACATTATTTTGGTAGAAAATTTACTTATACCATGCCGTCGGAACTTCCGACGACCGGTATACACAAAAAGCGCAAAGACAAAGGATATGCATCCGAGGCCCAAAACTGACAACAAAGCCTCTTCTAGGCCAGTCACTGGTTCTCCGGTTTTCAGCGAGGCGCCTTCGTAGCCCCTGACAACCGCTTCTGTAGAACCTCAAGCCGCCTCTGACTCCCACGTGGAGATGGCTGGGCCTTTGGATGAACAAGTTCTTCAGCCTACCGAGACTAACCTACCAGAGGGATCCGGAGTAGCTGAGCAACCCACAGCTACAGAGGGTGTTTTCAGACCTACTCAGTTAAGCATTAAACCCTCAGCTAAGTCTAAGCCTTCTTTAAAGCCAAAGAAACAAATACAGCTTTCTCCAGGACAGGCCTCCATGCCTAAGAAACAAATGCTCAAAATGGCCGAAGACCTAATCACTCTGATCAGGGGGTCCCATCCCCCTCCTGATAAAAGGCCTAGACTGGATGCAGAGTATGACTCATCCGACCAGGTGTACATCTTTTCTGATTCATCCTCAGACCTAGGATACTCTATACCCCTTTATGAGGATTCTGATGCTGAGGAAATCAGTTCCATCAGCCTCACCACCTGAGGACTAATCCTTTGGGGAAACCCTACATACCATGAGGGAGCATTTCCACTGGGAAGGCCAGGATTATTCGGAATCCAGGAAGAGGCTCAGAGACTTTCTTTTATTATCTCAACACAGACCCCTTGCTATTCCGCCAGTGTTAGATATTGTGGATGATATGTATACTGAATCCAGCTTAAATCCTGATTCCTTACCTCCAGCCCCTGTTAAACCTGACAGATACTACAGAGTTCCTGACTCACATAAATTTCTGTATAAAAGCCATGTAGCTGACCCTGAAACTATTTCTCAGGGACCCAAAGGAGTTAAGGCCTCATCAGCCAAGAATCCAATTCCCTCTGACAGAGATTCCAGAGCATTAGACAGATGGGGAAAGAAAGTATATACGTCTGCAACTTTAGCAATGAGAGCCTTAAATTATCAGTTTCACATGCTGAAATATCAGCAATTTTTACTGTCTCAGTTAAAACAAAAAATGCTTCCAGAATCAGATCTTCCTAATTTTAAAGAAATGCAGGATTTATTGCATGCAGCTGAACAAGTGGGAAAGCATACTTTGCAATGTGGTTTTGATTCTCTAGAGGCCTCCTGCAGAGCAGCAGTTACAGGCTCTGCCATTAGAAGACATGCTTGGTTAAAAGAACATACGTGACCAGATCATGTTAAAGCTAAATTATTGGATGCACCTTTGCAGCAGAATGTGTTTGGAGTTAAGGCAGAAGAGGTATTACAGAAAATGGAGCATAAGGCTAAATCTATGCAAACGGTGAAGGATTTCTTACAGGTTCAGCCTCCTAGATTTAGCAGAAACTGGCCAACTAAGAATCTGTCCTTTCCAATTACAGACAGACCTCAAAGGGGAAGATACAGACGTCCAAGAGGTAGAGGTCAAACACAAGGTATTTACAGGCCTCAACAGTGGGTTGCATCAGGCCAGAAAGAAGGGGAAGACAGGCCCCAACCATATAAAAAAACAGCTCCAATGACCTATAGCTGCCAAACAAATCCTTCTTGGCAGCCCCCTTGGGAGGAAAACTGGCACTCTTCTACCACAATTGGCAAATAATCACCAAAGACAAATATATTTCAAGGTTACAGGTTCCACTTTCACACTCTGCCAAGGTTAAAAGGAATGCCAAACCTGCCACCAAATCAATGGACAGAGGCTCAAAAATAAATTACAGCACTCATGGATATGAGAGCTATTCAAAAGGTACCCAGGTGCCATCACAGGAGCAAGGACAAGGATTTTACTCAAGACTCTTTCTGGTACCCAGAAAGGACAAAGCCTGGAGGCCCATTCTGGATCTTTCATCTCTAAACACCTACCTGGATGTTCCGAAATTCAAAATGTTGACATTACAGCAGCTTCTTCCCATGCTGGGCAAGAAAGCTTGGCTCGTGACTTTGGACCTCAGAGGCATACCTGCATGTCCCTATCACACAAAACTGCAGAAGATACCTCAGATTCATAGCGGGTTCAATGCACTACCAATTCTCTGCACTGCCCTTTGGCTTATCTACTGCGCCCAGGGTCTTCCCAAAGTTCCTGGCACCAGTAATTGCATTTTGCAGACAGAAAGGAATTCAAATTTATCCGTACCTGGACGACTGCCTGATTCAAGCAGAGAGCAAGGACATTCTTCTAAAGCATCTGGCGTTTGTAAAAAAGTTATTAAGTTGCCTGGGGTACACAGTAAACGAAAAAAATCAAAACTAGTGCCCTCACAAGAGATTATATTCCTGGGTGCCAGCTTGAACACAGCGGCCCAGATGGCTGATCTCACACCAGACAAACAAGGACAACTGACTCAATACTTTCAATTGATGGCAACGAAGACCCAACTCCCTGCAAGAAAAATTCTGCAGGCCTTGGGTTACATGGCATCTTGCATACTACTAATTCTATATGCCAGACTGCATATGAGGAAACTACAATGGTACATAAAGAATGTATGGTCTCAACACTGTCAAAGTTTGGAAACAGTTATATCACTAATCCCTTGCCTTCAACAGGAGTTTCAGTGGTGGGCTCAAGCTTGTCACCTCAACACAGGACAGCCTTTTATGCAACCCACAGCCAGGCAAACACTGACAACAGATGCACCGGATTACGCCTAAGGAGCACACATGGCAGGCAAATGTATTCAGGGCACATGGCCTGCAGAACAAAGGCATCTTCACATCAATCAAAAAGAGATGCTAGCTGTACAAAATGCACTTATAGCTTTCAAGGACCTGCTGCATCCAGGACAACTATTACTAAAGAGAGACAACACCACAGTTGTGTGGTATATAAACAAGCAAGGGGGCACTCACTCCTACCCCCTATGCAGACAAGCTATGACCTTGTGGAACACAGCTATAAACCTCCAAGTTCATCTGCAAGCACAATTCCTGCCAGGAGACAAAAACACACTGGCAGACGACTTAAGCAGAAACATCATGGATCCCCATGAATGAGAGTGGAATCCACAAATATTCAGAATGATAACACAGAAATGGTGGAACCCAGACATAGATCTGTTTGCATCCCCTGTAAACTGCCAGCTACAAAAATTCTGCACAAGGAGTTACCATTTACAAGCATGGAAAGTGGATGCCCTCTCATTCAGCTGGGAGAACCTACAAGTATACGCTTTCCCACCACTGCCTCTCCTGCCAAAGGTACTCATAAAAGCCAGGCAGGAAGTGCCAAAGATGATCCTGATTGCACCAGACTGGCCATGCCAGCACCGGTACCCAATCTTAAGGAGCTTAGCACAAGAACCACCCTAGATTTTGCCTCAAATCCCACATCTGCTGACTCAGCACAGTAAACAAATACTACACAGTCCGCTAAAGACCTTAAACCTAGCTGCATGGAAGATTCCTTAGTCAAGCAAGCAATGCCTCTCTCCAAAGCTGTTATGGATGTCATTCTGGAGGCCAGAAGGCCTAGTACCAGGAAAGCCTATTCGGATAAATGGAAGAGATTCTGTGCCTGGAACCAAGCTCACAGCCTTGACTCTCTTGTCCCAAACATTCCTCAGATACTACAATACTTAACTGAGATGCTGGACAAAGGACTCTCCTTCTCATCCATCAAGATCCACACCTCTGACATCTCTGCTCATTACAACATGGATCCACCAATTTTCTCTAGTTCTCTGTTAAAACAGTACCTCAGAGGGGCTAAAAACATTAGACCGCCTCGTAGAGCACCTACTCCAACTTGGGACCTTAAGTTTGTCTTGGAGAAGCTAACTTTACCTCCTTTTTGAGCCAGCCAACACAGCAGAATTAAAATACATCTCTAGGAAAACTGCTCTGCTCCTGGCAATAACATCAGCACGAAGAGTTTCAGAATTACAGGCACTAATGACAGTGGAACCTTTCCTCATTTTCCACCAGGACAGGGTGTCTTTAAGAACTAACCCTACTTTTATGCCAAAGGTGGTATCCAGTTTGGCTCTAAACCAAACTATTCACCTGCCAACTTTTTATCCTAAACCACAGAATAAAGGGTAGAGACTACTGCACTCTTTGGACATTCAGAGGCAGTTACGCTTCTACTTGGACAAAACCAAAGCTTTCAGAAAATCTGAGCAATTATTGGTAGCATATGCTGCAGGAGCACAGGGAAAAGCCATTTCAAAACAGACTATTTCAAAATGGATAGGACATTGTATACGTTTCTGCTACACATACCATGGAAAACCTGTTCCTAGCAGCATTAGATCTCACTCCACCAGGGCAACAGCCACTTCAACTGCCTACCTCAGGGGAGTACCTACCAAGGACATTTTGGAAGCAGCAACTTGGAGTTCTGTACATACCTTCACCAAGCATAATCATCTGCCTCTATACTCTACATCTAGAGCTGGCTTCGCCACTACAGTACTGCAGGGCCTTTTAGTCACTCCTAATGCCTTATAGAACCAGCCACTCTTCCTCAGCTTTAGGATTCTATCCAAGTGTAATGACTGCAGCAGTGTAACACGATGAACATAGTACAGTTTTGTGCCTTATAGCCGGTTTTAGGCACCAGCGAACCCTGCGGTCGCTGGGGGCCCCCAACCACAGCAAGTTATCTTATCCTGATATTTTGTCACATCTGTAAAACCAACCAAAGTTAGTGCAGCAGTCTTGCATACTTAAACCATGAGGGTAATAACTCTTATTTATATCTCCTTTAAAATTCAAAGATATTTCTGGTTGTAGTAATGGTGTTTTGTCAAGTAACAGGCATCAGCATGCCATTAAATATTTTACTACAGACATAGTGCTCCTGGCTTAGTTAAACCCTGCTTTTGGACATTTTCTCCACTAAAACTAACTACATAGCCAGCTTTTAGTCCCTGCAAAACCATGGCTGCAGGGGGGGCCCCCCTTAATCATCTTTGTCTGTGTGGGGGCCCCACAAAAGCTGCTGCTGACTGGGTAAAAATGAGGAATGAAAAATGCATTAATTTCCTAATTATGCTCTTTAACATGAACATGGCTGTGATATGACCCTATTAGGATGAAGATGATAATGAACATGAACAATATAAGCACTAGAAGGATCAGCAGCCCAGAGTGACTTACCTCAGTGCAAACTTTGGATTTTAAGAAGAGCTAATGTTTCCGATCATCAGGGATAGTTTCTCTTTCAGGTAGTTTTATAACTAATACCAGAACACCAGATACTATAACTCAATTTCTTTACTTAAGAATTCAGTATAATTCCCAAAAATAATAGAATAAATGCTCAGAATCATAAATATGTTTAAATTTCTCTAATTCACTTAAAAAGTTACTAGAATAACATATTTTGCATCAACATCTAGATAAAACTCAGATGTCTGGATTGATTGACTGTAATCCTGAATGATTTACCAGCAAATCAGACTTTACGAAGGATAAAGCAAAAGTATGAACAAAATCAGGGAAGGTCTGTGAAAGTAGGGACAGTGACAAGTATGCATTACTCCTCGATGAAATAAATCTTACTGCTTCTGCTGTTTGACAAATGCTAAACAGCAGTGACTAATCTGGTGTGGCAGTACCAATGTTGCACAAGGCATTGCTGTTTGCTGAAATAAGTACATAACTAGTACTGCTGTGGCTTATGCATGTTAGTGTGTGTGTGTGTGTGTGTGTGTGTGTGTGTGTGTGTGTAAAAAACATCACTGATTTTTATCTGTGCAAGCACCCAATAAAGCCAGGACACAGACATTATTCTTGTGCATCAGTAAAAAATGTACCTAACAAGTAATTATATTTCGAAAGTAAGACATAACATATATCACAGAACATTCCGACACTTAGATATTCTTGGAGTTTGGTTGCCTCCACTCACCAGACTGTCTAAATGGATAATGGGACTCCTTTATCATCCTTGCCTCTATGGGGCCCCCACCAAAGCTGTTGCTTGTTGGAGAAAAATGTGTCAATTTTCTGAATACGCTGTTTAACCTGAATGGTGCTGAGATATGACCCTTTTAGGATAAAGCTAATAATAGCCTCTGTTTACAACCACACCCATTCTAAAACCAGCCCTGTTGAAATGTGTGTGTGTGTACATAAAGCTGCTCCAGGTTATGAGGGGCTGGAGATTGTGTGGATATTACATCTTTGATTTTCATCACAGTCTAACCTTAGAGGTGCGCATGAAGTCATTATAGCTTGTGTTTGAGCTGAGGGCAGTGTTTCTCACAGACCTCAGAGGTGTACAAAGAAGGTTACTATAGCTTGTGTGAGAGGTGTACTGTCTAGGAGCAACAAATTTGAATATTACTGAAATCATTCTCACAATCACGTACTAGGCACATATACATGTGGCTACCTTTGACGGCTGGGGTGAAGAACATGCTATGTATATGTATATCATCAGTCACTTGAAATATATGACAAAGGCAATTTAAATCTCTGCTTTCATCCCAGTCTAACACCAGAGGGATGCATAGGCAGTGACTTGTCTTTTTTAGAGGGTTAGGGAGGTAAGCAGTATTTCCAGAGAAGACTTAAATATTCTCACAACTACTGGCTTGTTAGTTTACTCTAAGCTACAATTTTGTCAGCTTTGAAAATTAAGCCTTGGGCACAAATTATGCCTTGAAAGAAAAAAAAAGACTGACATTCTTTTTTCTTCATAATTTTATTTAGGCAACCATTAGAGTAAAATGTTGAGAAAATGCTCTAAAATGCATCCCAGACCATCTGTAAACCTGTGGCTTCTTGGGCCCTGATTTGAGTTATTTCCTAAATGGTTATTACTGGGCTGTCTTGTTCAGGAAAGGTGTGTTGAAGGATGCAAGGAAAACTAAAGCTGAACCACAACAGTGATTTTTTTCCTTAATCATAATTTCTGTTCAAGCTATTATTGGATGAAAAGGTTGTGTAAAATGCACTTCAGAGCATATAGAAAGTTATGGCTTCTTGAAAAAGCTTAGAGTATGGCAAAATGTGAAAAAAGGAAGAAAAAGTAATGTGAATGGTATGGGGGAAGCACAAAAGGAGAAGGACTCTGAGGTGAGGACTGGAGGGTGTGTGTGTAGGGGGGGTGTTGAAATGTAGGTCCAGTAATCATTTCACTTTAAGTCCAGACCTGTACATAGACTTGTTGCAATGTATCACTGTTGCAGCTAAGTGCCAGTAACTCTAACTGCCTCTTTGTTAGACAGCTCAACATAGTGATAGTGTGATACATAGGCCTGTTGTAATGTAAAAGCTTGTAGCTGCAGGTCTGTCTGTGGATACTACTCCTAAAAGTTTGCAGCATGAAATAAAGGGTTGCTTAGGATGGATGGCATTGTTAGGATGATACTTATACTGGAAGTGCCTAGGGGGCCCCCAACTTGACACTTGCTGGGGGCCCCCAAAATGCTAACACCGGCCCCTGCCTACCATAAATGTAGATGTTCGAGTGTAAACACTGCTGCAGTCCAGGTTACCCTCCCTCCTTCCCCTCTTACTTTCTGTTACTTACCTAGGTCATCTACCCTTTATTACCTATGGGGAGTATTTGCTGGTAACTAAAAATGGTTGATTGCTTTTCTTTTGTATATTTTACTAGCAATTTGAATTGCCTACCTATTTGGGGGCACCTGACATCTGGGGCAAGAAAAACTGAAGAAAATGGCGTCTGATGCAGCTTGTATACCCCGGTCGCGCTGACGTCAGGGAGGAGGCAACAGCAACAGACGCCAGACCAAGACATTGGAACTCTGGCCGACTGTGGGACCACCTGACGGCAGGATAACCCAAGTGTAATGACTGCAGCAGTGTTTACACTCGAACATCTACATTTGTGGTAGGTACAAAACTGTAGTTTCATCATATCTTAAACATAAGCTGAGAGAGTTAGATATAGTTGGGTGTCAAACACTGATGAACTGGTGTGAGCAGGCGATAATATGATAGAAGGCTGGTATTAGGTGATTACATGAGTTGTGTAACATGTGCAACAAGCATCTTTGAAAAGGAACAGTTTACTCATCCCTTAAAATGTAGGATTGAAGTCAGTGTTCATTATTCCCATTGCCTCCATCATATTTTGGGTTATCTGCCAAGGTAACCCAGTACCGGACAACTTTAAAAGCTCAAACTCTCTTCCTCTACTCTCCATGTGACAGCTGATTGGCTGAGCATATTCTGACATGGAAGCCTTCAGGTGTCACAGGAAGTTAGTGTTGGGTCTTTTCTGCCATCCAAAGGATAAAGTCCTTTAACTCTTCACAGGATCTAATGCTGATTTTTCTGGTTTACTGCTGAGAAGTCCCATTTGATGACCCTCCTCCTCCTATTTTACTGTTCATTTATTATCTATTTTTTTTATTGGAAAGTATTTATTATAATATTTTATTTCTGTCCGTGTTTACATTAATTCCTGTAGGTGTTTCTGCTCATGGCAATGTTTATTTGACTTTTATCTCGGACAAATGCTTTTTTTACTGTTTCTGAAGAAACTTTCAGTATTTCTGTCAAGTGCACTGTGTTTGTGTGAAGTTAAAACCACAAATAAATTGTGCCCATCTTTACAGTGGTTACTCTGCATTATCTTTTGACAGGAAAATGTAGATCTTGGATTTTTTTTTCAGCCTATGTACATTATTATATGCATGACTCTGCTCAGTGTGTTTAACATCAGATCGTGATTTTACTGAAATTAAGTTTTTTGAATGTACTGTGAAGATTTTACTCTCTCTGGCAAGAAAATATAGTTTAAAATGCTATTAAAGGTTACTTTATGACATTTAAACTTTGTTAAAGTGTATGGAACTGTTTTTTTACACTAGTTTAGAACATTGGTTGCTTTGGTGTTCGGACTTTGTGTACTGGAAGTTTTTTAAACATCTTTTTTGTGATATTAGTACAGTTTGGCAAAATTTGTGCAAGGACATGAGTTCTGGTACATTATGCAGTGCTGTCAATATATTATTCTGGCTATCATTTCTGGTTGCACCTAAAAAGGAAGAAACAAAATAAAAAAATGTCTCAACCTGTGGTTAGTGATTCTGTCTGGGCCACTGCTTGGCCTGTAGACTACTAACCTTTTGTCCCATCCTCCTCTAGTGTAGATTTGCCGGCCACTATGGAACGGGGTTCAGACACAGCCTCCAGGGTTGTTCCAGTTCTTGACACAGGTATGGGAGAAGCAAACATTCTAGGTGCAGGAATAGACAAAAATACTCCTAGTCAGTCATAATACTCTGTCCACAGTTCACTAGAAAAAGAGACTAACTTCATAGTACAGATTGTTTTACAAGTCTGATGCAGTTTCCTTGGCTAAGAGTGTTCTGCAGACGTGAATTTTGATGGTTGTGTTCCCATACATGTGTCTAGTGCTAGTTTGGCTAGAGGACTGACCGTTTCAAAGAATGATGACGAATTTGATGAGGACAATGTTGAGTTCTTAGTTGTCACAAAGACCAGTCACTCTGATTCTTTGCAAGCTGAACCTAAGCTTAAGTCTAGGCAAGTGTTCACTTTTCCTCAGATGACTGCTAGATTTAGTTTTGTTTTTGCTTGGGATTAGTCGTGAACTACCCCAGAACTAGGCAGGGTATATGACCTTAGAGGATTAGATGCTCAATTTTGTAATTATCCCTCCTCTCCTATCTGCTTTGGAAGATGTTTACAAAGCTTCCTACAGGAGACCAGTATTTATTCTATCAGACCCTAAAAGGCTCAGAAAAAATATAGTCTCCTCTGATATGACTGGTTTCCATTCTCATTTAACTGCTGACCCAGCTGTGTTCTCCAAAGCTGCCTGCTCAAATAAAAAGTCCTTGACTTTATCTAATCCTGCACCTCCAGATAAAGAGGGAAAATGGTTAGAACTTCAGTGCAAAAGGATGTCTCTGTCTAGTAATCTAGCCTTTAGAATGTTTTGATTTTGCTGCATCCTTACCTGCAAGGCAAAAATCTTACATGAATGAAATTGTTTTGAATTTGACTCTGGTTTTGAACATGTTTTCAGAGGTGTGCTTGAATGTGCTGATACAGTCTCGAGAGATGTTGCTTTTTCTCTTGTATGAATATTGTGTGCTTGATTTGTGTAATGAAAATTTCTCAGATGCTTTAAAAGCTGAAATTTTGAATGCATCATAGTGCTGAATTGGTGTTTGGGCCTTCTGTTACACATATTCTTATACAGTGGGGTGTTTGAGGCAAATTAATGCATTGCGTATCCAGGATGTTTCATGTACCGAAGTTCTCCCCAAGAATCGTGGATCAAAAAGATGGCAAGAAGATATTTCTTCTAAACCAAACAAGAGGGGGTTGTCTTCCTAAAAAAGGTCAACCCCATACAAAAGAATGACTAAGTTGAGTCACAGAACACTCCTACCTTGCTCCTACCTTTCCTTCTCTTCCCCCAGGCTCTGTCTTAACCCTGCAGCTTGACAGCAAATAGTCTTAGACAAATACATCCATCCTCAACCCCTTTTCTCATTTTGCACATGGGGTCAGGGTGTCACTATAGCAGTGACAATCATCTTGAGCCAAGGTTTGCACCAGGTGGCTAGGCCTGCCGCTGTAGTCCATTCATATCAGTCACACACACACACACACACACAAACACACACACACACACACACACACACGCACATACACACACACTCACCTATGGCCAATTTAGAGTGTCCAATCCACCTAAAGCATGTCTTTGGAATGTGGGAGGAAACCTGAGCAACCGGAGTAAATTCACGTGACTGCAAGGAGTGAATGGAGACTCTGCACGGAACCCCCAGCTGAGAATCGAACTGGAGAACCTCTTGCTGTGAGGCAACTTCTCTAAACACTGCACCATTACTGTCAAATATAAATGTGTTCTGCAAATAAATCCAAGAATACCCTTGGCAATAGATAGAAAATGTTTTCCATTTTAGGGGAATTCCTTCAAACCCATCAGACCATTGCTCCATCCCATGGTAGAAGCAGGGGTGATGGACAGTGCCTCTGACACACACACAGACAAAGGATTTTACTCCAGAATCTTTTTGGTACCCAATAAAAGGAGCACTCTTGGGGACCCTAAATTTGTCCTTTTGAAGCACCTTTGTAAAAGTTCCACAATTTAAAATGATCACTTTACTGTGTCAGTTCTAGCATTACTTCCAGACCACTTTTTCATGTTGTTACTAGATCTCAAGGAGTCCCGCGGTGGTGGTGCTGCGGTAGCATTGTCGCCTCACAGTAAGATGCTGTCCGGTTCGATTCTCAGCTAGAGCGTCTTCTGCGTGGAGACATGCGTAAATGGGCGTACCTTTGTTGAAGGTTGTGCGTCGGGGCTGGTAACTCGGCACGTAAAAATCAACTACCAATCATTAGCGGACCAGAGTTCCGGTGTGGCGACCCCTAATTAGGAAAAGCCAAAAGACACAACAACAACTAGATCTCAAGGGTACTTGTATTCCTATTGCTCAAAGTTTTTTTTTTTTTTTTTTTTTGTTAGATTTGCTGTGCATTATCAATTTTCTGCATTGCATTTTGGGATATCTACCATACCTTGAGTGTGTGTCTGGCCCCAGTAGTTGCCTGTTGCAGAACCCTAGGCATCCACATTTTTTTCCTTATTCAGACAACTTGCTGATTTGTGCAGATTCTGTATTCAGCTGCTTGGAGTCCTTAGACAAGGTCGCATCCCACCTGAGCTTCAAACTGAACCTTCAAAAGTCCTTCCTCACACCTTCTTAATGAATTGTTTTCCTGGTTTGTTGGATTGACACAGTAATTAGGATGGCCTTCCAGCCAGAAGATAAATTCTGACTTATCAGGGCATTTTCTTGGATTTCTCTCTTTTAGATGTGACCTTAGCCAGACAGTCTTGGAATTCTATGCCTCACGATATCACTAAAGAGACTACACATGAGAAAAGTTCAGTGGTACTTGAAGAATTGTTGAACCCAGCACCTTCATCCCTTGGATTTCCTGGTATTGGTACTGAGATTTGTGGAACAGAAATTGCAGTGCTAGAGAGATCAACTGTCTCTGAATTCAAGATTACCTTTCTGTCTTTTCAGACCCCAGTCCACTCTTTGTGGACGCGCTAGATTTTTGTGTTGGGAACAGTGTGCATGGGAGTTCAAGTGCAAGGCTTGCGTGGTCCTCAGGACATGCCAAAGCATGTAAACACAAAATAAATTTTGACAATGATTCATGCCTTAAAAGATTTTCACCACTTATGGACTCCAGGTCCTCTTCTTCTGGTCACAGACAACACCACCGTGATCTGGTACTCTAACAAGCAAGAGAGTACAAAGTCATTGGCCATGATGGCCTGGGAGTTGGTACTGCAGCATTCTCATCAGGCCTCATTCATCAGGCCTCATACATTCCATCAAGAGTAATGCACAGTGACAGACAGACTAAGATCATGGGCAGACCCTCACAAATGGAAGCTCCATCTCAAGGTCTTCCAGGACTTGATCCATATATAGAGAACACCTCAAGTAGATCTGCTTGCTTCCTTTCATAACTGACAACTGAAAAACATTTGTTGAGGACAGCCTGCAGCCATGCTTGGATGACAGAATAGCTGTCATCCCCTTGGTCAGGAATGTTCCTTTATGCATTTCCACCCTTTCCAGTGATTCCCAAGGTGCATCTAAAGGTTCAGAAGGAATTACCAAAGTTAATTGTGGTAACCCCCTTTTAGCAGAGGCAAAGTTTGGTTCTCTCTCTTAATGGAATTGGCCAAGGGCAATTGCCACAAGCTTCCTCACAGACTGGATCTGCTTGCGTAGTATCAGGATGACTGGTCCACCCTAGCTTATAGCAATTGGACCTAACTGCTTGGGTGATTCTATTGTCATACCTTTTAGGCACTTGTTCCATGAGGATATGTTGAGGGTATTTAAGGAGGCAAGAAAACCTGCAGATAGAAAGTTTTACATTTACAAGTGGAAGACGTTCTATAGATTATGCCTAACCAATAACAGAAGCCCTACAAGGGTTTCAGCCTTTCTGGTTTTGAAGTATTAGTATTTGTGTGAGCTACTTAGAAATGTTTCTTCATCTATCAAAGTGCATCTTGCTGCCATCTCATCTTGTTTGCCCATGGATCACCTTCTTTAGTCTCTTTATGTGGTCAAACAGTTTATGAAGGGACTGTTACTAGTGAGATCCCCTTGAAAGCAAATGCCTCTTGTCAGGGATCTCAAATTTGTTTCTGAAAAATTGGCCTTGCCTCCTTTTGAATCTGCTTCTCAGACTGATGTGTGGTTCATTATGTAAAAGACTGTTTTAAATATTGTTCTGACATCCGCAAGGCGAGTCTTTGAGCTGCAAGCCATATCTGATTTTTCACAGGGACAAGGTTGTGTTGCACACTAATCCATCATTCTTGCCTAAAGCTGTTTTTGAGTTTATCTTGAATCAAACCATCAATCTCCTAGTGTTCTGTCCTGATCCAAAAAAGAAGGGAGAAAAGATTCTACATACCTTGGATGCACAAAGGCAACTCGGGAACTACTTTGTCATAACAAAAGCTGTTTAGAAATGCCAAACAGCTGATGTTATGTGGTCCTATCTCGCCTACATTCCTTACTCACGGGTTCGGAGCCAAGGATCAGCTCCGACTCTGCCAAACTTTCTAGCACAAAGTCTCTAATTGGCTGGGCTAACCCGGTATCCCAGGTTGCACCTCGCCCTAGCCCCAGATCTCATTTGCCGCTCGTAGAGTTAGGACGTGGTCTCGCTTGGCTGTGGCTAAGTACCATTTTTAAATACCTTTAAAATACTTAGTATTTCAGCAGTCTCTGTTTGTCAAAAGCTATTTTCATATTTAATATCTGCACTTAAAGTTACATTTTAGTCGAATTTGATCGAAAGTTTGTTTGTTTGTTTGTTTAATTTAACTGTTGAGGCTGCCCACAAGTATGCTAGCCTGTGTAACTGATTTGATCGAAAGTTTGTTTAATTTAACTGTTGAGGCTCCCCACTCCCACTGATGAGCAAAGAAACATCCCTCTATCCAAGTAAGGTAATGGACAACACAGGAACTACACCACAGCCCAGAATACAGCAAAGCCTGTAAACTGGTCTAAACTAGTCAAGGAGAGGCAGGAAAACAAGGATTATTTATTTGTTTTCAGATAGAAACACACATAAAATGCAGAAACAGTAATAAATCAGTTTGTGGTCAGATCTCACTAGTGAGGGGTATATATGGGGCAGCCTCAACAGTTAAATTAAACAAACAAACAAACTTTCGATCAAATTCGACTAAAATGTAACTTTAAGTGCAGATATTAAATAATGCAGCAAACTGCTTAAAAAACAGTTTAAGCTTGTTTAGGGTAAGCTAGAGAAGGTATTTCAAGTAAAAAAAAAAAAACAGCAAAGATACTTAAATCCAGAAAGTAGTCGCTTTTCTGAGTTCCCTGTAGCTAGGACCACTCTGCAGGACCACGAGGAGCTTGTCTGAGTAGTATAGCCAGAAAAAAATGCCCTTGTCTCTGTGGCAAGTGACCTCAGCACAAGCGCTGTAGTAATTGGTTGTTTTGGACCATTTCTAGTTCTTTTGAAGTTCCCGGTTTAAAATCCACGTTTGCACGATTGTGCACATAGCGCAACGCCGGTTAAACAACTTCTGGCTCCACCAAGTCTGCTCTTCAAATTTTCCTTTAAGGAAGCTCTACTCTTAGTATAATCAGACTACTCGCTATATTATAAGCCTAGCACTTGTTCTCAAAACTTCTCTACTAAGTAAGCACTCTCATACTAAGTAAGCACTACATCCACCTACCACCCCTGTGAATATCCACATCCCTTAAAGGCACAGCACTCCCTTATACTGTTCTAGCATGTCGAGTGGTAGATTACTGGCGTCCTCTCCAGTTCAGATGGTTAATCTGGGTATCTTGAGACAATGCTACAATTGTCTCATGTACACAGACAACCCTCTCCTCCTCCCAACAAACACAAATACATGTGAGAGATGCAACTATATAGCCAAACTGGAGGCTGAACTCTCTCAACTCAGGGCTGGCATGACCAGACAGGAGGAGATGGTAACCACACACACAACAAACCCAGTCCCACATAGACCTACCACAACTGCAAACCAAACACACAAAACACAAAGACATACTCGGAGGCTCTAATAAAAAACTTACCAAAACAACAGAGGCTCCCAAAGCAGATATCCAAAAATCCACCACCTCAAAACAAAACACATGCAACACATACTTCAATAAATCAGTGTGTCAATCAATCACAGCCCTTAAGGCCAAACACCATGCCTGATACACTAGTAATAGGTGACTCTATAGTCAGACACACTGATGTCCCGCTTACCAGGCTGAACAAGGAGAGGGTGACTGTGAGCTGCCTATCGGGAGCTAGGATCTGCCACATAACACACGCACTCAAGTCACTCCAAAGCAAGTACAAATATGACTCCGTCATTGTCCATGCTGGCGTGAATGACCTGAGACGTACCTTCCTGGACTACATGAAAAGAGACCTAGAGGAGCTCTCTGATTATGTAGCCCAGGCTGGTATGACCCTGACCCTGAGCAGCATCTTGCCCTCACCAAGAATGATGCCACAATACAAAGACAAGATGATCAGCTTTAATAATTGGCTCAAGTACTGGTGTCATTCTAAGGGGATCCAATGTCTGTCTGCATGGGATGACATGTTGGACAAGCCACGCTGCTTCGCAAGGGACGGCTTGCACCTATCACCACTGGGCTTCCGGATATTGGCTAAGGCTCTTTCCACCCCCATAGTGCCTTTTTTAGGCAAGGCTCAAAAGACAAACCCACCTCCTTAGAAAACAAAAATGGAAAAAAACTAAGGGTAATGCTGCTCAGTGCCAGAAGTCTAAATCTCAAGTTTCAGGCACTCGATGCACTCCTCAGTATGGAGAACATTGATGTCTGTGCAGTAACTGAAACCTGGTTCAAGGCTTCTGAGAGCATCCCAGCGCTACCAGGCTATACCTCGTATCATGCTTTTCGGCCCCAAAACCCGGGCTGAACCACAAAGGGAGGGGTAGTGTCCATATTCATCAAGGACACCCACACCTCCAGGTTAGTAGCAACACATGAAGCATCGGAGACCATACAGGTGCAACTAGCCATAGGCAAAACTGCTATACAACTGGTAGCATGTTACAGACCACCCTCCCAATCTCAGGAACCCCACTCAGCCTTCCTGAAGACATTGGAGGATATGAATATATCACAAAATACCATCATACTGGGAGACTTCAGCTACCCTAACATAGATTGGGTACATTAGTCTAGCCCTAACACCCTAGCCCAAAGGTTCCTGGAATTCATAAATTCAAATGCACTGGAACAACTAGTCATCTCTCCCACTAGGGGAGATAATATACTAGACCTGATCATCACAAACATGGGAACAAAATGTTCCACACCGGAGGTATACCCCTCACTAGTGAGATCTGACCACAAACTAATCACACTGGATATACATATCCCACCTCCACCCCCAGCACAAAAGACCACAGTGAAAAACTTCTCAAAAACAGACTTCACTCTTCTTAAGACTGAGATGGCATCCTTTAAGCCCACTGGGCCAGTGGATACCACATCCCACAATGCTGAATCCTTCACAAATGCTTTCTATGGACATCTCCAAGAATGCATGGATCATGCAATCCCAAATAAATCCAAGTCCCTCTCCACGAAAGGCAAGCGTCCTGTCTGGTGGACCTCCGCCATTAACAAATTGTATAACAAAAGAAGGAAGCTACTGCACGACAGAGCAAAATCCCATAAAGGGAAGACATCTCTGATCAACACTAGCAGAAAACTACGTTCTCTCATAAAAACATCCAAGGCCAACTTTGAGAGAAAAATCGCTAAGGACACTAAAGATAACCACAAAGCCTTCTTCAGCTATGCTAGAAACCTGGGCGGAAACCCTCAGATATGCTCAGAGTTAGTTCACAACAACAAAAAATACACTGAACCCGCAGATATTGCCAACATTCTGGCTGACAGGTTCATTGCAAATTTCTCCCCTCCCTCACCCTCAAAAGAAGAAATACTTATCCCAGCTGAATGTAATCTCCCTGTCATCTCAGATGTCCAGGTAAGAGCCGCCCTCAGCAAAGCTAGAAACACAGCATTAATGGGACCTGACAGTATCCCGGGTTGCGTGCTACGTGAACTCCAAGAGGAGCTAAACCCGCACATAAAAATGCTATTTACCCTTAGCCTTACTACAGGATATGTACCTGAACACTGGCATACAGCAACAGTGGTCCCACTCCACAAAGGGGGTACCTCTACAGACCCTGGGAACTACCACCCCATAAGCTTAACCAGCCTGGTCTGCAAAGCTATGGAAAGAATCATTATGGAACTCATAAACAGAGACATTGGGGGCCTATAGACACTTGACCCCACCCAGTTCGGCTTTGTAAAGGGCAGATCTTGCCTTTTGAACCTGGTTGACTTTTTCGAAACAGTCACAAGAGCCATTGATGAGGGCAAAGCAGTCCATACAGCCTACCTGGACTTGGCTAAGGCCTTCGACACAATACCCCACTCAGGCATCATAGATAAGCTCAACAGCTTAAATGTAAACCCTTATGTCACTAGATGGGTTGCAAACTGGCTAAAGGACAGAACCCATAAAGTTAAAATCGCTGGAGCAATGTCAGACTCAAAGCCAGTCACAAGTGGTGTCCCACAGGGATCTGTCCTGGGACCTCTCTTGTTTGGCATTTATTTCTCCGATGTTAAAGCAAACATGGGAGGGTTGTGGCTGACAAAGTTCACAGATGACTGCAAACTAGGCGCCATAGTCGATACACCAGCGGACACATACATCCTACAAAAAGGCCTCACAGAAATGGACAACTAGTGCCGGAGTCATGGCCTTAAACTTAATGCCAAAAAATGTATAGTCATCCCCTTTGGGAAAAACAAAGTACCCACAAATTATCACATAGACAGCAACCCACGGAGTACGGAAAAAGTAATCAGAGACCTAGGGACCCAAGTCGACAGCGACCTCTCATTTGACACCCACGTTGCCAAAGTGGTTAGAAAAACATTCTACCTTGCACACCTTATCATGAAGGGATTCACATCCAGATCCAAGGATGTCATTGTACCCCTATACTCCTCCCTCATCAGACCCATGATTGAGTACAATGCCCCATTTGGTATGTAACTCACCCGGCATTTGCAACAGCTGGAGAGACCACAAAAGTACCTCACCAAGAGGATCAAGGGTCTCCAACATATGTGTTATTCTGCCAGACTAAAGAAACTCCAGCTCTATTCAGTAGCATACTGCCTGCTCAGAGGTGATCTCTGCCTGACGTACAAGGCCATGTCCAATCAGGAACTGATGGATATGCTCCACCTCAAAAAATCCAAATCCATCAGAACCACGAGAGCTAAAGACTTAAACCTCGGCACAAGTATGAATAGGACATGCTGGAGGGATAGATTCATAACCCAGAGGCTTCCCATGCTCTGGAACAAGATCCCAGTTCATGTTAGGCAGAGCCCCTCACTGACTCTCTTCAAGAGAAATCTTGATGAGTGGATGGGAGATCATAAGTTTACCCCAGCGGTCACATCTGTGTCACTACTAGACAGGGGCACAGTAAACTAATTCTATTATATAAGGAGACCTTCCCTGTGTCACTACTAGACAGAGGAACAGTATTCTAAATCTATTCTGTTCATTTTTGTACCATTTCATGGGGTGGCGAAAGCCACATCACTATGGCTAGGCTTACAAATGCCCCAGGGCAGATAACCTAGTACTAAACTATGAAACTATAGCTATTTTTCATGCTTGATTAGTTGTTGCGTGAGGTTAAGAGTTTAGTTGTTTGTGGTATCCCTACTGTTTTGCGGGCTAGGTCCGTTTAAGTTAGTGGACCTAGTCCTCTCCTGTGTCATCCTAGTTGTGATTTGCTGTTGTGTTAGTGGTTAACAATTTGTTTTAGGAAGCGTTTAAGTTAGTTTCCTTGTCCTGTCAAGTGTTTGTTGATCTTCCCACCCTCCCTTAGTGTTTGACTCTGTCGTTGTGTGTGGCACGGTTGCTTGCCATGTCGAAAGAACTGAAGGAACATAAACCCTCCGGGTTTAAGAAGTGTACTAAATGTGGCCATAAAATGTCCATCACAGATGGGCACTCTATTTGTGTGTATTGTCTTGGGGCTATTCTCTTGTAAGAGTCCTGCAGTTTCTGTCATGTGTTTAGCCCTAGGGTACTGCAGGAACATAAAAACTGATTTTGAAGGGTCTGATCAAGCCGTCCTTTGAAGAGGCCTTGGAGTTGTACCCACCTTCTAGTATCAAGTCTAAGCCTGCTAAGTCCAAGAAAAGATCTCCGGCTCCGTCTGCTTCTTCGGAGCCATCGGAGAAGGTTTGTAAATTGGATACTTCCTCCTCGGTGCAGAAGGAGAAGGTCTCGGAAATGGACACTACATCCTCGGCTCCATTGCCCTCTGGGCCGAAGGAGAAGGACTCTGATATGGATACTACCTCCTCGGCTCCATTGTCCTTTGGGCCGCAGGTGGTATTTGTTGTACTGGGGTCGACCTCGGCTCCAATATTATTGTAACCTCTTCAGAGCAGGTCACCCAGTGTCAGGCATGAGTCTCCAGTCGGGAGATCTAGATCTCCCTCTATTTCTTTCAAATCCTCTAGGCTGTCTAATTTGGATGTGGATAGGGTGGTTCAGAGGCTCCTACAGTCACCGGTGTTAGCAAAATTGTTTTCAACTCTGACCCAGTCGGCTCCGTAGCCAGTTCCCTTGCTTGTTTTGATGATTCCTCCTCCGAACACCCATGTGTCGTCGGAGCCAGAGGGCCCTGCGCCGAGTGATGTTTTGGTGTCGGCTCCAATACCCTGGGCGAGTCTATCGGAGCCGGCTTCGGCAGGTCGGCTCCGTCCTCTGGTTTCGGCACTCTGGTTTCCTGAGTCGGACCTGAGGGGGATGCCTCGGAACTCCTGTCAGTTCCGAGCCTCCCTCTCGGTGCTTCGGCTCGGGGAATCTAGACTCCGATCGTGGTCTCTGAGATTGGTCAGTCTCCGGATCCGGGGGACCAGCCTTCGAAGCCATGAAGGTAGTCGGGTACATCACCTGGTTCAGTCACTCCGTCCCCTTACACCCCGGCTAGAGCCTCTGATGCCCCCCTCTCCATGGACGGTGGAGCCCGAAGGTCTGGGGATACCCCCTTGAGCGGTCCCCTACTTTAAGGGCCCCTCAGAGGCGGTGCCTGAGGAGCCTCCCAGTAAGAAGTCGTGCAAGAGGAAGCACATAGACTCCCAGGACGAGTCACTCACTTTCGATACCGACCTTGAGGAATCCGAGGGGTCCCCCAAGTCATCCTCCGATGATGTCTCTGTCTCCGACATCCTGGAAATTTTGAGACAGAGAGGCGACTGGCCCTCCAAGACCCCATCTGAGGAGGAGTCGGTATTCCTGAAGGCCTTAGGAGCTCAACCCTCCGCCTCCTCAGTGTCTCCACCCTTCAACGAACTCCTAGACTTGATTTGTCGAAGGGAGAACCCTGATTCCGTGGAGCCGGTGACCAGACGTCCAAATAAGTTCTTGTCTGCTCCCTCGGGCAAAGAGTTTCTTACCAAAGGGGTTTCGGTAGATGCCTTGGTGGTGGCGGCAGCCACTCAGCAGGAAGTTGCAGAGGCTTCTTCAGTCCACCCTCCTAACAAGGAGTCCAGGAGTATGGACCGGTATGGGAAGCGTACCCTGTCTTCAGCGACTTTCACCTTATGGCCGTTTAATTACCTCTGTCATTTCACTCTGCTCCAAAGAGATCTGAAGGAGCTAGGAGATACTCTGACGGGTAACATGCCTGAGGTGGTAGAGCAAGACTGTTAACGCCCAGTTGTCTACCCTAGGGTCCATTTGTCAACTCGTCCATGAGGCTCATATCTTATGCAGCTGATGGGGCGAGTAGGGCAGCTAGCTCAGGTGTAGCTCTCAGAAGGCAAGCCTGGATGCGCCTGTGTCATTTTGCGGAGGCCTCAAGTCTTCCTTCACAGACGCCCTCTTTGATGGGTCCTCTGTTTTCGGACCTAAAGTGAAAGGGACTCTCACCAGATGCGAACAGGAGGGAAAGACCCTATCTGCCATAGGGGCCTGTTTTTCTCTCCCTTCTAGGCCTTTACCCCAAGGCTCAAAGAGGGGGGGAAATGTGGTTCAAAAAGTCTCAGAGGTCCTTTCCCACGGCTCAAGGTGAGTCCCCCTCCAGAGGCAGAGGAGGGGGGGAATTATTCTGGAAGACACCGTCCTAGAGGCAGAGGGGGCCCCCGCAACTCGGGAGACTGCGATTCCTTTCGCGGCTCTACATTCCAGCGTTCCTGAGGTGTTGCCTGACTGTGCTATTCCGGAGCCAGTCGGGTGCCGAATTTCGTTGCATCCGGAAGCCTGGGAGAGCATCACCCAGGATCATTGGGTGCTTCAAATAGTTACTGGAGGTTACACTGTTCCCTTTGCGTCGACACCCCCTCCAGTCAGAAGGATCCCGGACTTCCCACCTAGTCAACGGGATCAAGCAGCACTAGAAGTGGCAATGCTGCTAGAAAAAGGAGTCCTCCAACCAGTCCCCTCAGACCATGTCGGATCAGGAACTTACTCACGGCTCTTTTTGGTGCCGAAAAGAACAGGGGAACTGAGACCCATTCTGGATCTCAGTCGACTCAATCGCTATGTTCTGAAGTCCAAGTTCCGAATGGTCACACTTCAGTCCATTTTCCACTGCTAGAGAAAGGAGTATGGCTGTGCTCCATCGATCTCAAGGATGCCTACTACCACATCAAAATGAAAAAGGCATCCAGGAGTCATTTACACTTCCGGCTAGGAGCCAGTCACTTCCATTTTCGTGCCCTGCCCTTTGGTCTCACCACAGCCCCCAGGGTGTTTACCAAGTGCTTGACAGTGGTGATGGCTCACCTGAGACATCTAGGATTCCAGGTGTTTCCGTATCTGGACGACTGGCTTCTCGCCGCCCCCACCAGGCATCTGCTCATTCAAGCCAGGGAGACGACCATCTCACTTTGCCAACGTCTAGGAATTACTTTGAACTGGGAAAAGTCTGCCTTGCAGCCCTCGCAACGTGTTGTTTTTATAGGCGCAGAGCTAGACTCTATTCAAATGCGCGTCTTTCTGCCACAGGACAGGATAAAGGCGTTGCAGTCTCAGATCCACGCAGTGTTGCCCCTCAGAAAAGTTCAGGCTAGGTTAGTTCTTCAGCTCTTGGGATCCATGGCCTCCACCATCATGCTGGTACCCCTGGCCAGGTTACACATGCGGATACTGCAGTGGCTCCTGTCGGTTCAGTGGTCCTTTCAAAAGCTTCCTCTTTCCTACTTTATACTTCTCACAGAGCAATGCAAACAGGACCTCCTCTGGTGGCTACGCTCCTCCAATCTGGACAGAGGGAGGAGCTTGGTTCCTATGTCTCCAGTGGCCACGGTGACCACGGACGCCTCCCAGATGGGGTGGGGGGGGCATTATCTAGGCAGGATGGTCCAAGGCACCTGGCAAGACCACAAGGTACACTTGCACATCAGTGTTCTGGAGATGAGAGGGGTGTTTCTGGCGTTGCGAGCACTCCAGGACTTTCTACCTGTGGGAACAATTGCAGTTCACTCGGACAACATGTCCGTGGTGTGGTACCTGAACAACCAGGGGGGAACCAAATCTTACCCCCTCTGCAGAGAGGCCATGTGAGTCTGGCAGTGGGCAGTGTCTTCCCAACGGTTTCTAGTGGCAACGCACATTCCGGGGAGGTCCAACATGATAGCGGACAGGCTAAGCAGAGCTATTATGATGCTTCACGAGTGGTCCCTGAACAACCGAGTGGCGGTTCAGATCTTCAGAAAGTGAGGTCAGCCTTGCTGCGATCTCTTCGCCAGCCCCCTCAATGCCAAATGCAGCAAGTACTTCACTCTGATCCCCCCACAGGGGGAGTCACCCAGGGACGCACTAGCTCACGATTGTCCCCCTCGGTCTGGTCTACGCTTTCCCTCCGATGTCCTTCAAGAATGCAACTGCAGTCATAACATGTGGGTTGTCCTGCCACAGGCAGCCCTCGGTCGGCCGGATTCCAAAGTCTGGGTTCGACGTCGGCTGATGTCGCATTTCTCTCCGACGTCAGAGCGGCTGGAGTATATAAGCATCAGCCGACGCCATTTTCTTCAGTCTTTCTTGTCGCGCGGTGCCCGAAGCAGAAGCAGTTCGCAAGTGCCGGTCGGTCAGCTCCTGTATTCTACGATACCGAAGTCATCAAAAGCTAAGTACCCCGTTGGGGACCTTTTCTTGCCTCAGCCGATGTCAGAAATTACTGAAAAAGTTAACAATTGTCTTTTTTGTGGTAAACAAATACCTCATAAGGATTTCCACTCTTACTGCCTCCCTTGCCTGGGCCCAGACCACGACGTCTCGGCCTGTGTAGCCTGTGCTCGCTTCAACAAGCGCACTCTCAGGCGCCGGGCGGAGTTCGCTGAAGATTTTTTCGGCGATAAATTTGCTTACACCATGCCGTCGGATCTTCCGACATCGCAAACTCCCAAAAAGCGTAAAGACCGGGACTGACATCCTCGGTCCGCGTCTACCACTGACTCCACGCCAAAACCTAGCGCGAGTGCTCCGGTTCCCTCTGAGACGGTCTCTCCACCGCTCTGAACCTAAGACACCGCATTACCGACGTCTCCGATTCCAGACATTCCTCTGCCAGTTATAGATTTTCCTCCGGATACCGAAACCGAGGAAATGCCCGAGACCATTGCTGTAGACAAGGTCACTCCTGCACGTGGAGCTGCTAGGCCTCCTATGGCCATGTCTATTAAGGCCTACACTAGGGCTAAGGCAGCCAGCAAATCAAAGCATATTACTCCTAAATCCTTACCTCAGCCGATTCCGGAGACATAAATTATGTCCATGGCTGCTGATTTAATTTCCATGATTAGAGGTACACAGGCCCATCCTGAGAGAGCATCCCAGCCTCCTCCTAATAATAGGCCCTGGGTTGAACCCTCTGACCCTACTCCTTCAGATGAAGACTGTGAGGGCTCTGTCCACTCTGATAGCCAGGAAGAGCTCTTCCAGACCTATGAGGACTCTGATGCAGAGGATTCCATCCCTTCGGCCTCCCCTCCTGAGGATATTTCTTTTGGGGAAGTTCTGCACACCATGAGGGAACATTTTCAAGTGGCAGGGTCAGGAATATTCTGATTCTAGGAAACGCCTTAGGACTTTCCTTAAAGAAGCCTCAGCACAGGCCCTTAGCTATTCCTCCTGTACTTGATGTTCTGGATGATTTGTATTCTGACTCTAGTGCTGCCCCTGATTCTCTTCCTCCTGCTCCAGCCAAGCCAGATCGGTATTACAGTGTCCCAGAAACTCATTCCCATTTATTCAGGGCCCATTCTGCTGATTTGGAAACTATTTCACAGGGGCCTAAAGGAGTTTCAGCCTCCACCTCAAAAAAATCCTTTACCCTCCAACAGGGAAGCAATGTCATTAGAGAGATGGGGCAAAAAGGTTTACACATCCACTACCTTATCTATGAGAGCTTTAAATTGCCTTTTTCATATGTTACTATATCAGGATTATCTCTTAGAAGATTTACAAAAAAACATTAGCTTCTCCTGATCCTCTAGACAGGAAGACCTTGCAGGAAGCTGTACATAACACTCAGCAAGTAAGCAATCACTTCCTGCAGTGTGGATATGATGCACTGGAAGCTTCATGTAGGGCAGCTATGACAGGGGCAGTGATTCGTAGACATGCTTGGTTAAAAGATCAACCTCTACCAGATCATGTAAAAGCAAAGCTCATGGATGCACCTTTGGAAAAGAACAAGCTTTTTGGTGCAAATGCTAAGGATGTGTTAAAGACCATCGAAGAAAAAGCAAAATCAGTCCAGACTGTGAAAGATTTCCTCCAGGTTCAACCCCCCAGATTCAGTAGGAATCGGCCTTCAAAAAACTGGTCCTTTCCTAACCCAGAAAAGTTTCAAAGGGGTAAGAACAGACGTGGCCGAGGAAGAGGCCAATACAGAGGCCCTTACAGGGGACGACAATGGCAGCCAGGAAACCAAAGAAGTGACGCAGGGGTTTCACCTGCCCAACAACCACAAACTCAATGACTTTCCTCTACTACCGCCTACCAGGGAGCAACTAGAAGCTCCCCTGGGCGGAAAATTATCTCTTTGCAAAAAACTGGCACAGACTGACAAAGGACAAATGGATTTTGGACATTATAGACCGAGGGTACAGGTTTCATTTTCATACCTTACCAAGAAAACAAGGCATGCCAAATCTACCACAACATCAAAGGGCAGAGGCTATCAAGCAAATCACTCTGCTGACTCGAATGAAAACAATAGAAAGAGTTCCACAAAAAGAACAAGAGCAGGGGTTTTACTCAAGACTGTTCCTTGTTCCAAGAAAAGAATCTCAATGGAGACCAATACTGGACTTGTCCGCATTAAACACCTTTCTCATAGTACCAAAGTTCAAAATGCTGACTTTACAGCAACTTCTTCCCATGCTGGTCAAGGAGTTGTGGCTGATTACTCTGGACCTCAAGGAGGCATACCTGCATGTCCCTATCAGACACAGCTGCAGAAGATACCTCAGATTTCTTGCAGGGCCAGAGCATTATCAATTCTCAGCATTGCCATTTGGCTTATCTACTGTGCCCAGAGTGTTTACAAAATGCCTGGCTTCAGTAATTGCTCATTGCAGGCTCCAGGGTATACAAATTTACCCATACCTGGACGACTGCCTCATACAAGCGGACGACAAACTGATGTTGACAAAAAACCTGGATTATGTCATACTATTACTTCAAGCTCTGGGATACACAGTCAACTTCCAAAAGTCAAGACTGCAGCCATCCCAGCAAATAATCTTCTTAGGAGCCAAACTAGACACAGCATCTCAGATGGCTTACCTGACAGAAGACAAGCAAGAGAAGTTAACTCAGTACTTCAAAGGTTTAGCAAAACTCACCCAGATGACTGCAAGGAGATTCCTACAGGCCCTGGGTTACATGGCATCCTGCATTCTACTGGTTCCATTAGCAAAACTACATATGAGAAAGCTTCAATGGTACCTAAAAAGCATTTGGTCTCAACACAGCAACGACTTGGAGACAATCATACCACTCATCCCATGCCTACAAAAGGAATTCCTATGGTGGGCCTCGGTGAGCCAGGAAAACACAGGTATGTCATTCAAAAAACCACAGATAACACAGACCATGACTACAGACTCCTCAGACCTTGGATGGGGGGCGCACATGGAAGGCAGGTGCATACAAGGACAATGGTCTCCAAAGGAAACACACCTGCATATAAACCAAAAGGAAATGCTGGCAGTAATGCATGCTATCGAGGCTTTTCAAAACCAACTCCAGCAAGGCCACTTAATGATACGGACAGACAACACCACGGTGATGTGGTACATAAACAAGCAGGGGGGCACCCACTCTTACCCCCTTTGCAGACTGACAATGCAGCTTTGGGAGAAATCACTGAGTCTAAACATCCAGTTACAATCCCAGTTTGTTCCAGGAAAAGACAATGTGCTGGCGGACAGCCTAAGCAGGAATTTCACAGATCCACACGAGTGGATGTTACATCCGAAGGCTTTCAGACTACTCACTTGACATGGGGCAAGCCAGAAGTGGACCTATTTGCCTCACACCTCAATCATCTTCTACCAAAATTCTGCACAAGGACATACCATCCAAAGGCTTGGAAAATAGATGCCCTTTCATTCAACTGGAACTCCCTAGCAATCTATGCATTCCCACCTCTGCCACTGATGACCTCAGTATTACTAAAGATTAAAGCAGAGAAGCCCAAGGGAATCATAATAGCTCCAGATTGGCCAAGACAACACTGGTACCCACTACTACGGAGCATATGTCACACCAGGAGGTGGGCCCTCCCTCAGTGGCCTCTACATTTAACTCAACACAATTTCAAAACACTGCATCCAAACCTTCAGACACTGCAGCTAACAGCCTGGGAGATCCCATAAATAACTTCAGCTTATCTCTCTCCAAGGAAGTTCAGCGGATACTAACAGAGGCTTGAAGACCATCCACCAGAAAGGTCTACTTAGCAAAGTGGAAAAGATTCAGCAATTGGAATACCAGCAAAGGACATGATGCATCATTACTGAACATCCCACTTATCTTGGAATATTTGGCAGATATGTTACAGAGCGGCCTCTCATATTCTTCAATAAAGATACATGCATCTGCTATTTCAGCTAGATACAACACTGATCCTCCTGTTTTCTCTCACCCCTTACTAAGACAATTCCTCAGGGGAATCAAGAACATTAAGCCACCAAGAAAGGCCCCAGTGCCAGCCTGGGACCTCAATTTTGTCTTAGAAAAACTGACTCTACCTCCTTTTGAGCCAGCAGCTTCAGTTGACTTGCAATTTCTCTCATGGAAAACAGCCTTCCTGTTGGCAATTACCTCAGCAAGAAGGGTTTCGGAGCTACAGGCCCTAATGGCAATACCTTGGACATTCATAGACAACTTCGATACTACCTGGACAGAACCAAGGCCAGTAGGAAGTCTGAACAGCTTTTTGTAGCTTACGCCCCTGCAGTCCAAGGAAAAGCAATTTCAAAACAGACTATTTCTAAATGGATTGGACATTGCATCAGATTCTGTTATTCCTTTCATGGAAAGACTGTTCCAGCCTGTGTCAGACCACATTCCACCAGAGCTACAGCCACCTCTACAGCATTTTTAAGAGGGGTGCCTACAAAGGACATTCTAGAAGCTGCTACATGAAGCTCCGTGCTTACATTCTCCAAACACTACAATCTCCCTCTATATTCCAGATCCAGAGCAGGCTTTGCTTCGGCAGTCCTGCAGGGTTTGATTGCCACACCATCTCTTTCCTAGAGCATACCTCCTCCCCCAGCTAAGCTATGGTATTCTACCCACATGTTATGACTGCAGTTGCATTCTTGAAGGACATAGTACAGTTTTGTACCTACCATAAATGTAGATGTCCGATAGACATGCAACTGCAGTCGGTTTTCCCTCCTCCATACCCCTCTATGCTTAGGGTCCACTCCTATCCCCCTTACTCTTAGCTGGGGATATCTGTTATGGTGTATTTGTTTTATTGCTCATGTATTTGTTTGGAATCCTGTTTTGTCTTCCAATTTGATTACAGCCTTCCTTGGAGGGCACCTGGCATCTGGGGCAAGAAACACTGAAGAAAATGGCGTCGGCTGATGCTTATATACTCCAGCCGCTCTGACGTCGGAGAGAAATGCGACATCAGCCGACGTCGGACCCAGACTTTGGAATCCGGCCGACCGAGGGCTGCCTGAGGCAGGACAACCCACATGTTATGACTGCAGTTGCATGTCTATCGGACATCTACATTTATGGTAGGTACAAAACTGTACTTTTCCTCTGTTGCCAAGAGTGATACAGAAAGCCATATCCGTGGGAAGCAGGATGATTCTTATTGCTCCACACTGGCCTCGACAAGTATGGTTCCCCTTTCTTCAATGGTACACACTGGACGGTCCGTGGACTCTGGACCCAGTGCCAGACCTCCTGATTCACATGTGAGGACAACTTCATCCATCCCTGCGAACCCTCAGGTTGACAGCGTGGCTGCTCCAGTTCCATCCCTAGTCAGGCTGTTTGCTGCATTATTTAATATCTGCACTTCTTCTCATAAGTCTTCCACCGGGAAGATTTATTCCAGCAAATGGAGAAGATTCTTCATTTGGGCTCAGGCCCAAGGGTTAGATCCCTTCACAGCCCCTATTCCGTCAGTCTTGGATTTTTTAGCCATGTTGTTCCGTCAGGGCTCTGTGCCCGATATCATTAAAGTACATTTGGCCGCAATTTCCAATTTTCACACATCTTATGAGCCCTCTGTTATGGGCCACAAGCTCTGTAAAGCTTTTCTAAAAGGCGCTTGGTTACTTCGTCCCCCAGTTTCTGAGCCTGTGCTGCCATGGGACCTGAACCTTGTGCTACAAGCTATTACGTCACCACCTTTTGAACCGGCTGCCACTTGCGACTTGAAATTCTTATCTTAGAAGATGGCTTTTAAGATGGCCATTACATCGGCCAGGAGGGTATCAGAACTTCAAGCCTTGTCCATTAAACCTCCATATTTGGTCTTTCACAAGAACAGAGTCTCTCTCAGGCTTAACCCGTCCTTTCTCCCGAAGGTGTCATCCCCGGTCAATCTTCATCAATCTATTGAGCTACCAGTGTTTTTTCCGAACTTTTCCAATAAAGTAGAGTTCAGGTTGCATCATTTGGGTGTGCACAGATAACTGAGATTTTATTTACATAGGACGAAGCAAGTTAGGAAATCTGATAAATTGTTTGTGTCCTTTTCAGAGAACAGAGCAGGTAGTCCTGTTTCCAAGTGCACTATTTCTAAATGGATCAGAGACTGTATTTCATTCATTTATTCGTCAGCAGACAGAACTTTACCCTTTCCCATCAAGGCTCATTCTACCAGGGCTATGTCTACGTCAGTAGCTTTCCATGCTAGACTTTCCTTGGATGATATTTGTGCTGCAGCAACTTGGGCTTCTCCCAACACTTTTATTACTCATTACAAGCTGGACGTGGCTTCTAGGGGCCGGGCTTCCTTTGGTTCCATGGTTCTCAGGAGTATCTTCTTATGAGCCTCCCAGGATAGAGGTGCTGGGGACGCTGTCCTGTGAGTACGGAATGTAGGCGAGATAGGACCACATAACATCAGTTAGTTATGTACTCACCATAACGATCGATGTATGTAGTCCATCTCGCCTACATTCCTACGTACCCTCCCACCTGCCCCCTTCCTAGAGGAATTGGAAGAATTTTTGGCTCCGTGGACCCTTCAAGGTCAGTGATTTGTTTCCCTATCTGGATGGATTTTCTTCCAGTGTTTGAGTATGGGTTATGAGTGTTATGATTGCAAACAAGAACTGGGGCTAGGGCGAGGTGCACCCTGGGATACCGGGTTAATGCTAGTCAGAGTGTTTTGTTCTTTTAAAAACTTCTGCCACCATCATCTGCAGCTTCGTTACACTATCTACAAGACACATCAATGCCAAGTCTCAGACAAATTTCATTTGCTCAGTTTTTGAAATATGATAAAACTACTTGGCCCAATCTTTTTCAAAGTTATTAACATTCAATCCTTCACTTTCATTGTTGACTAGTTGAATGTTAATAACTTTGAAAAAGATTGGGCCAAGTAATTTTATCGTGTTTCAAAAACTGAGCAGATGAAATTTGTCTGAGACTTGGCATTGATGTGTCTTGTAGATAGTGTAACGAAGCTACAGATGATGGTGGCAGAAGTTTTTAAAAGAGCAAAACACTCTGACTAGCATTAATGAAAAACGTAGACAAGTACACTGAACCAATGGCAAAACTTTGTGTTAAACTATTTAGTATTGGTGTTTTGTTCTTACAAAATCAAACAGACTTTATCAAAAAAAGTAATGTTCAATGTTCAACAGTTTAAATACCAAACCAGTCACGTAATAAATGTCCCAGAATAAATTTCTTCAAAAAATCAATTTAGGAACCTATGTAAAATACGTTATTTAAAATGAGCATTGTATAAAATTATCAATAAAATAATAATTGTATTCTTCTATTTCTTAAAACATGTTTAATAGTGATTACTTTATTAACCCACAGATTTTTATCAGCCCCTAACATGAGCTGCTATTTGGTATCTATAACCACTAATAAAGTTTTAAAATCACTCACTTTCATGTCTAATAGCGGATGTCCAAAGACATATATATATATTTTTTAAATTCCTACAAACCAAAGTATGTTTAAATGTAGCATAGTTAATATTTTCAGATTTAATTGCATAAAATGCTCTTTTGTCCTTTTACTCAATTTTCTAGTTGTCATTCCTGACAATATGCTGTATAGCTCAAACACTTTGCAACATAACCCCCCCAGTTGAATGCTAGTTGTATCTGCAATTACAATCATAGGATTGAATACTGTTAACTCATCAGGATTCCCATGAGACAGTAAGACATTTTAAGAAATATTTGACTCCATGAGGGTCCCAGGTTGAATGGGGGGGGAATCCTTACTGCTCATTCTACTGCTTAAGTCTGCATCACAGACATCCTGTAGGATGTTGGCATAAATCAACTGGAAAAGTTAAGCCATGCCAGCATGTGCATATAGTGGAACTGCAACAAATAGAATGGCCCACTTAAGTGAGAAAATTGCCTTCCAGAATGCACAAGTAAACACTTGCAAAGGGTTTGAGGATTGAAACTGTAATAATAAAATAACATTAAAGTACCGGTCACTAACAAGATAAATGCTGTGGAAAATTAAAGATGGAAAATTGTAGGCAGCCTGTCGTATGCTTTCTCTAAGTCCACAAAGACACAATGCAACTCATTCTGACCCTCCCTATACTTTTCCATCAACACCCTCAGAGCAAACATCATATCTGTAGTGCTCTATCCCGGCATGAAACCATACTGCTGCTCACTAATCATCACCTCCCTTCCACTACTCTTTCCCCGTACCTTCATGCTGTGACTGATTAATTTTATCCCTCTATAGTTACTACAGCAGTACACATCAAGCTTATTCTTGAAGATTGGTACCAAAATACTTCTCCATTCCCCAGGCACCCTCACACTTTACAAGATTTCATTAAACAATCTGGTTAAAAACTCCACTGCTATCTCTCCTAAACACCTCCATAGGTATGTCATCTGGACCAACAGCCTTTCCATTTTTCCATCCTCTTCATAGTTGTCCTTACTTCCTCCTTGCTAATCCATTGCACTTTCTGATTCACTATCCTCACGTCTTCCAATCTTCTGTCTGTCTCATTCTCTTCATTCCTCAACACCTCAAACTACTCTTTCCATCTGCTCAACACTCTCCTCGCTTGTGAATGTTTCCCTCGTTATCCTTTATCACCATTGCCTGCTGCACATCTTTCCTAGCTCAGTCCCCCCTGTTAAGCCAATTGGTACAGGTCCTTTTCTCCCCCTTAGTATCTAACCTTTCACACAACTCTCCATGCACCTTATCCTTAGCCTTCGCCACCTCTCTCTTCACCATAGTCCCATCTCCTTATACTCCCATCTCTCTGACAATCCCACTTCCTCTTTCTCTGTATACTCTGCTGTACTTCCTCGTTCTACCACCAGGTCTCCTTGTTCTCCTTCCTTTGTCCAGATGTAACACCAAGCACCTTTCTAGCTGTCTCCCTTACCAGCTCTGCTGTAACTCTTCACTGCCACTCAGTGTCTGTCTCAACTCTTACCTGAACTCCACCTCAGTCATCCTTTTTCAACTTCCACCATTTGATCCTTGACACTGCCCTCACTCTTCGCCTCCTCTTCTTGATCACCGTCATCCTACAGATCACCATCCTGTGCTGCCTAACTACGCTTTCCCCCTGTCACAACTTTACAGTCTCCAATCTCCTTCAGACTGGCCCTCCTGCATAAGATATAATCCACCTGAGTGCATGTTCCTCCACTCTTGTACGTCACCCTATGTTCCTCCCTCTTCTTAAAATACATATTCACCACAGCCATGTCCATCCTTTTTGCAAAATCCACTATCATCTGACCTTCTGCAAACCTCTCCTTAACACCATGCCTATCCATCACTTCCTCATTCCCTCTGTTCACTTTACCAGCATGCCCATTGAAATCTGCTCTAATCACCACTCTTTCACCCTTGGGTACACTCATCACCACTTCATCCATTTCACGTCAAAAAATTTCTTTCTCATCCATCGCACACCCAACTTGTGGAGTATATGCACTAACAACATTCATCATCACACCATCAAGTTTCCAGCTTCATAAACCTCACTCTGTCCCACACTTTTTTCACCTCCAAAACTCTCTTAGTGTACTGTTCCTTCAGGATAACCCCTACAACTGAGCAAAAATGAACAGAAGATTGCCGGGCTGCCTTTTTTTTTTTTTTTTTTTGTGATGCAGGCATACATCACTGGGAAGGTTCTACCATACCCTTATGTCTGCAGAGCTGTAGGAGTCTGTCTGGTTGGTCATCCACCTGGTTCTAATTCTCATGTGTTTCAGTGATGTGCTGTTATGGTGAGTCTCGCCAAAGAACTATACTTTCTGTACCTGCAAAGTAGTAGCACCTGTACTTACTACTTTTCAGAACAAAAGTATATTTGGGGCTATATTAGATCAGCGAACGCTTACAAAAGCGAACGCTGATTGATCGAACTTATGTAAGCAAAAGCTTAAAATATCGAAGCAACAGAAACCTGAATTTTTTCCTAGGGAAAAAATTTGGTTCATTTCTGTTGCTTCGGTATTTTCAGTGCTGTGGTGGAAAGTTACGAGTCGGGTTCAGGTAAGTGTGCGATTGTGTGGATGTGAGTGTTAGGGTGGGTTAGGTGAGTTAGGGTTAGGGCACGGGTTAGGTATGTGGGCGATTGTGTGGACGTGAGGGTTAGGGCAGGTTAGGTGAGTTAGGGTTAGGGAGCGGGTGAGGTGAGTGTGCGATAGTGATGAACCTTAGGGTTAGGGTTTGGGTTGAGGTAAGTGGATAGTTAGTAGTGTGTGTATAGTTTAGTGTAGGGTTAGGTGTCATATTTTAGATGTATGTGTGTGGATTGCTGTTTGTTTGGTGTGCTTGTGTTGTGTGTGTGTTTTGGATCAGCGACCCCCCCCCCAGGAAAATTTTTTTCCCCCTAGGAAAAAAATCGCTGTTCTGACAGTTCGAGATTGTAAGCTTTTGCTTACATAAGTTCGCTCAATCAACGTTCGCTGATCTAATATAGACCCGTATATTTGTAGGATGTTGCTAAAATCCTTCCCTGAATATTTGCTAGGCTTTTAATAGTCTTGTTTCTTGTGGAATGCTATTTCAGGTAATACCATCAACTTGTAACTCAAGGCCTTGAAAAAAAGCCTCCTTACCTTGGGTGGGATTAAATTTTGATCTCAGAGTCCTTACACCTAACTTGTTGTAACTTAATTAGTATATTGGTACTTTAGGGAATAGTTTCCTTGATAGAAGGGATCAGTAATCTGAGTTTAGTAGTTTGTGGCACTAAGTTTAGCAGTAGCACTGCTCCCCCCTGTTAGGCAGCTGACTGGCTTTGGCTGTTGACACACAGTAATGCTGTTTTGCATGTGACAGTGAAATAAACTCAGATATTTTGCTTTGTTGCTTGTAGCAATGTACCATTCTGTGGTAAGTGTAATGCTGTGACTAATGAGATATACTATAGTCTGAACCTCTGAATATTTGTGCCTGCTGTCTTGTTTTAGCATAAAAGTGAGTTGAATATGTTTTTTCTTTCCTTGTTAATAATGTGCATTTCTTTTATGTGTTTATATTTGATGTATTAACATTTTTTTATTTTTAATATTTCCCCATCTTCATATCTACACTTCATGTACTATGTATTAGTGTTAATCAACCTTGCATGTAATAGCTGGGTATGTTTTTCTGCTATGTTCTCTGCCCTTTTCATCTGTCTACTACTAAAATATCTGTCTCCATATTATACTTGTATGAATGCTCCTCCATCTCCACCTCTACCCAGACACTTTAAAGGTACAGTCTTTGAAATATTTACCTTTCCAATCCAGCTGTGAGCACTGCTGTGTCTTTCTGACAGAGATGGGCCCTGTTTGTTGCAACGAGATGGCCTCTCTCTTTCTGCCAGGTCTTCTAACATTCTCCTTAGCATATTGGAATAGCAAGTCATTATATACCTCAGTTGTTTCCTTCTTTGTGCTAGGTGTCTGGCTGCTGACATCTAATCCCTGCCACTTATCTGCCCCACCCCCGGTCTGTACCTCAGTAATCTTCTGACAGGTTATCGTTGTCTGTATGCACCATTTTTCAGAGCAAATTCCTTGGTGAGCCACAATGTCAGATTTTTGCATATGAAGATGCAACCCGAAATTAACTAACACAGATGTTTGATCATTACCGTCAGGATGCAAGACAATGCCTCAGAAATGAAGTACTTTGCATGGAACAAATATTAAAATGTTACTTTTCTCCTGTTGCATGTTAATGTGTTTGGAAATTGGAACATACCACTCTACGTTCTAGAGTAAGAAATCTGGACAAAGCCACAAGTAAAAGTGGGACAAAGTCCCAAAAATAGGGACAATTTTTAAATATTGCTCTTACAAACTTAGGAAGTTGATAGAAAAACAGGTTTTGCATTGGTGTGAATTTTCTGAAGGGGGTGAAATCTGAAGCTTAAATGTCTGTCATTTTTTAATTTCAATCTTTAATGATTTGCCACTAATTTGCAGGAAAACTACAATTTTATGTAAAACTGACCAAAAATATGAGGCAAAAGTCTGGACTTTCTGTGAAAATCCGTACAGTTGAGAGGTATGAAGAATGTACAGACTGAGACCACAGAAAAAAGGATATGCTTATAGGTTATACACTTAACTTAATTTTATTTTCCATTTCTTGGGTTTGTCAGACAATGGAAGTATGACTTTATTATGAAATCACTAACAGATTAATGGAGGTCTTACTAGCATACTCTCCATTTTTTCTTCTTGCAAAACACTATTTAGTATTAAGTTCTAAACACTGACGCACACTTGTGTGTGTGTGTGTGTGTGTGTGTGTGTGTGTGTGTATGTATTGTAGCAAAGTATGGTTATTTCACCAGGTGAGTGCATATCAGATTATATAGGAAGAGGTATAGATGGGAGTATTTTAGTGAACCAGTGGTAAGAGCACATTTTTCGGAGTTGTAAGTAGAATGGAGAAAAAAGTTATTGTTTTGGAGATCACATTTAAACAATGAAATCTGGACTGTCTTTTTTAAGCTGATGTACTTGAAGGTCAGGTAATGCATATCAGTTGAACACCTGACACTACTTTATTTGGCTACAGTTTTGGCAGAGTCTGCGTTTTTATGATGCACCCAACAAATTGCACTGCTGTATGAGAAATATGATATGTTTGCTGCTTGGAAACTTTACAGTAATACACTCACACACACATGCTATAAATGTATACAAATATAATGTAAGCATAAACTCTCTTTTCTGTCTCTCTCTCTGTCTGTGTGCATGAAATATGAGCACTTGCCACACGTTTTTCCTTTGTGATTTCCCTTTCTGTGCCTTCTGATAATCAGCTTTTTCATAATGCTCCTGAGGTCATTCATTCCTCAGTTACAGTAGCCACTTTAGTGACTCTTAGAGGGTGATAGCTAACCAGCTGTGCTGTCTTTCAGACAGCCATGGAGAGGATTTTTTTTCCCTAGAAGTGCCCTTAATCCCTTCATGGTGGCTGATGTGTGCACTGTAAATAGAGCTTGCAGTGCCTTCCCTGACATGTTCATACACGTGTTGAAGGCTGCCAGTGTAATGTGGTCAGGCAACACAAAACACACATCTCTGCTGCATCTTTCTTCCTAATGTGTTCTATTTTGTCTCCAGTAGGTGCCAGCATTGCAGGGGGTTGACTATTTCCATCCTCCCTCCCCCATGATGGAGCTAGTTACCGACTGCTCACCATCACTGCCTAGCTCCTTCAGCATTCATGCAGTAGTTGACTCTGGGCCATTTGAGTTGCAGTCAGAACATTATCGCTGTATACCACAGAAGCTTATCTGACTATATGTTTGTGTCTTGTGCCCTTAGTAGGAATCCACATCCTGAAGTTGAGTGCACAAGTTGCCACACCGAAGGTGTTGATGCAAGGTCCTGCTGACTTATTAGTAGATAATTCATGTAACTTGTTGCTTATTAGTTTGAGACTGATGAGCATTCAAACAGAGGATTAGTGGACCATGAGAGTTTTTGTGGCAGTCCTTCATTTGCTGTTTTATTTATTCTTCTGTCGATGGTCTGGCATCCTGTGAAAGACACTAATGAGATTCTCCATTGGGGGTTGGTTTCCTGCTGTGGTGCTGCAGCTGTTCTGGTTTCTTTCCCTGGGGACATATCCTGTATCACTTACCTTCTTTGCTTAGCTGTGTTCACCTCTACTCAACCAGAATCATCTTTGAGTGGGTAGTTCGTACTGCAGATCTTTCTTGTAAACATTTCTAATCTGCTTCCTTTGAGTCATGGGAGGAGGAAAATATTTTGTACAGAAACGGCTTGCTTGAATACCTACATTATCTCTGTGGTTCTGAGTTTGCAAACCATGGACTATTTCAGGGTCTCTTTTTTTAGAAAATATAGCAGACGTCTTCTCTTTTGAAGGTCATAAGGTATAATGACCATTTCATTAAACTACTGATCTTGATTTGCATCCTACTTCTGAACCTTGCTTGGTTATTGGTCCTCATACCCATTTTATTCACTTTGCTGTGTATAACAGCATTTGTAAAATAATTGCATTCCTTTTACTGATGTATGTATTTCATCTTTTTGCCATTGGTATGCAATTCTGACTTTTTGTAATGCTGATGAACTATAGAAGTGATTCTTATGGCCCTTCTGTTCTCCTGGGAGTAGGCAGTCATATTCCTTTGTAGTTTTTTGTCTTGTGTTTTCAAAAATATCTTGTTTTGTAAGTTTCTAGTGCAAGCTGTGGCCCATTTTGGTTGTATTACTTGTACCACACTCTTGAGATGAGGCTTTCAGAACTGGACATGGTACTCAGAGTGGCATAATGCAGATTTAATGCTGCTTTTCTTTTAGTGGTGCACCTTCTTATATAGCCTAGCATAGTCCAAGTCTTTTCTTGCTTTGCTCTGCAAGGGGTTGATCTTTGTTATGCCTTTGAAGATTAAGAGATTTTGATGTTGAAGAACAAGACAACTCTTTGTGAAAGGAAAACTGTTTGGAACTGAAGTGTTTATTTTTGCTTAACTGGGGCAGGTAGACTGTTCCAGTAATCCTTTTCTTTCAGATGCAAACTAAGCTGTTGGCAGAAACAGTACAATTCATGGGATCAGTGTGAAAAACAGCAGTTGAGTTGTGTGTTGTATTGTGTGATGAGCATTAATAAGTAGCGAAGATATTTGTGTTCTGTGGTTTACTCTTCACTTGCAGTTTGAAAGGTATATGCGATTTACTTAACGTGTAGTGCTAAACTGCCATAACCTTCAGAAGAGAACTGTGTTCAGAAGAAAACACAATTAAATATGCTTTTGATGCAGTGCTGATGAGACAGTATCCTCTTGGTAGTAGACTTGCATAAATGTATCCAGCTGAGAATCTGCTAGGAAGTTTTGATGTTCTTCGTTCCACTGTCGGTCGCCTTATATCTGGGTCTGGCGCTGGGTCCGATGCTACGAATACCAGAGTATATGACGGTACTAATTCAGGAATATGAACCTTTGGCTCTTTCAGTCAGGAACTGGCGACGGCGTCATATCCTCAGTCTTTTTGCATGGTCGCTGCAGAAGCAGTTTTCGCGAGTGCGGGTTGGCGTTCTGAAATATTTCGAAGTCGGGGTTTCAATTTTGGTTGCAGTCCTTACATTGGTAGTCCGGCTGTCCAGTCCACAGAGAGAGTGGCTGACGTCGGTCAGGCGTGACTAGACCTAATGCAACAAAATTGCGCAAATATCTATATCCTCAAGTTGATTTTATCCATGGTTGTACACCTTGAACACAATGTCGGAAGTTCGTCCCAAACGGAGTTACGGCCAGAATGATCGGACAAGTGTCTCCGAAGGCCTTGATGCCGAAAGAAGGAATTGTACCAAATGAGATTTGTCTCAGTAAGGTCCGGCGGAGGTTGGTTAATTGTTAAATAAGTCACTAAGCGCTGTTTCTTGTTGCCAGGGTTAGGGCAGGAAGTTGTAATTATAAAAGCCGCTGGAGGTTCCGAGGCCCGTCATTCAAAAGCGCAAGGACAAACAGCGGTTTCCAGGGATGAACTTTGCACCCAGCAGTTGGTTCCTTAGAAGGCCCAGTGGGCTTTGAGGTTTCAAGCAGGAGTTTCTTGCCCAAGTCTAGCAGAGACTTTACCAGCCAGCAGACTTGCCTTCAGGAAGTTCTCTTAGCTGAGGGGGGCCTTGCAGCAACCGTTCTCCCTCTCTCCGGCGTGTTGAGTTTCCTCCTCCCTCAAAACTGAGAGGTAGGGAGATCTCAGCTCATGGGGCTTTCCTTCTCCCCTCCTTTCAGAGCCCAAAGTCCTGAGTTTGTATGTGTTTGAACAGTAAGATTTTCTGACTTGGATGAGGAGACACCATGCCTTTCCCTCTAAGAGCCTAGGGTTCAGAGACTCTTTATTCCATGAGAACACTTTTTCTCTCAAGCTAGATTTCTCACTTCAGAAAATTAATCTTTGCCTGATTTTAAATGTCCCAACTCCACTTCTATTACCCAGTCCTGTTGATTTGAGTGGGAATCCTGCTCTTTTACTTATGAGGAACACTTTTCAGACTCTCTGCATATATTTGTGCGGGAAAGTCGGGAAAAGAGGCTTTACCCTCACATAGCTCCTAGCTGTTAAGGCGAAGCAGAATGTGAAAAAGATGCTTTTGCAGAGGCTTAAGGAACCCCACTCTGAAAGCTCCCGTCCAACCTGATATACTTTCCCCAGGGCCATAAGATGGTGTTTAAGAAATTGTCACTTTCAAAGTAAAAAAGTTTCCTTGTACCGTATGTGTTAAGGCCTCTCTGGTTAAAAAATCCGTCTGTTCGATAAAGAGGCAAAATCGGATAGGTGGGGAAAGAAAGTGTAATTATCTCCACTCTAGCCATGAGAGTTCATGTGTCTCAGTTTGTGAGTTAAAATTGTAAAATGGTCTAGTTTTGTAATTGAAACTAAGGTGGGTTCGGTGGCATTCTTACTGAGTGTGTTTTGATGCTGTACACAGGCCTCCTGAACAAGTGGGTGTGCTAGTGTGCAAATGTGGTAAGCCTGCTGTACAGGTTTCGAGGGTGGCTGCCACTAGTTCTGTTCTTTGGCAGGCATTTTACAGTTGAGGGATCAGAATTTAGCTGTGAGCATGTTAACATTGAAGGGATTTGGGATGCCTTTACAGTGATTATGCAAAGGGTTCTACTGTAGCTAGGGGTGCAGAAATGGAGTACAAAAGGTTTGGCTAGGGGTAGTGGAGCTAAAGATTTTTGCAGGCAGCCACCGGGGTTTAGTAGAAATTGGCCTCAAGGTCCAACATATCTGCTTTCAGCCCCAGTACAGGGTAGGCTCCAGACGGTAGGAGTGAGCCTGCTGTTCTTTTAGGCCGCCCATGCGGAGTTCACCTAAACAATACTCTGCGAGGGTAGGGTCAGTCCTTTTCAGAGACAGGCTAATGATCTGCCTTTCAGCCGCCGGAGGAGATTTCACTACAGCTCCTTGTTGCCTAAGCAAACAAATTTCAAAGACACTGGGATCCAATCACCAAGACAGAAAAAGGTTATCCAGGCTCAATTATGTTACAGGCTATCTTTCCACATTGCCTTTCAAAGGCATGACGGGCTCCTCCATTTCATTTAGTTCACTTAAGACTTTCTTTAAAGTTGCTCCAGATGGGGCTTCATTCCAATTTGGATTTATCTGGAAAAACACTTATCTGGATTCTCGCCTGTCTTGGGTGTACCGCAGAGAACTGTTCAAGATGTTGGCGTGGATTTATCTCTCTCCGCATTTGGGCAAAGATATCTCTGTTCAAACTGTTGACGCATGCAAGTTTTTACCTCTGCTGGGCAAAGATCACAAAGTTTCAGGAAGTACCTGGTGAAGCTTTTACCTTTCATTCATTATCAAGGCTAAGCCGCAGTAAAGTACGCGGTTTTGCGCTGAAATTCTCCACATCACATTGTATCACCCTTGGCTTATCCACTGCCTAAGAAGTATTCAAACCCGGCCCAAGCATAGCTAGACAGGCTACAAAGGAATTCTCAAGAAGAAGACTTTCTATCTGGAGAGATTCTTGGCAGTGCTAAGCAGCCCTCTTAATTCTGAAAACAGGGAAGGTGCCAGGATGCCCAGGGTATTCTGTAATCCAAATAAAAGTCCAGTTCAGTGCACCCTCCTCAAGACACAGCCAACCCCTGAATACAGCAGCCCTGATGACATTTCAACTCCTACGGTCGATCCGTATCACTTTACTCCCATCAACTATCTCATCAGTCCAGTGCATGGCTGGTTGACATCAATGCCTCAATTAGGGTTCAAAACTCTAGATTCTGGTGTCACAATGGCCAAACCGGTATGCTGTGGCCACTGCCATACAATGGTCACCTCAAATGTATGGACACAGCACTGCCAGACTTGGTGCTCTCATTCAAATAATCTGGACCCTTCAAAAGAATTTTGCCAGTGGCCCACGATGTCACCTCAACAAGGGATTCCTCTTGCACCAGCAGAGGCTCATCGTGGCTAACAACAGATACAAGACGACATTGCTTGGGAGCTCATCATCATAATGGAAAGGAATGTGGAGCGGCCTGCTTGGTGGCAAGCATTCTTTACATTATCAACATGAAGGAGGCAATAGTAGTCCAGGACAGATTCTAATGGCTTTCTCAAGGAGTTACTCTTCCAGGGCAGGTGAACATTCTAACATTCTTAACAAATGTTATGGGGAGACATGACAAAATGGAAATACATAGCTACCCATTGTGGGGTTTCAGGGGTTTCTTGGACCATCAGCTTGCAACTAACTCCAGACAGCAATCAGACTGCCAGGAGACGAGAGTGGAAACTGGATCTTCATGTATTTCAAAAGGTTGACAGTGTCTGAGGAACTCTTGGGATCTGGGTGTATTTCAGTGTTAACAGAAACTGCACAAACGTTTTATAGATCTGTTCGCTCACACACTAAACCACCAGCTGCCAAAGTTTTCAACAAAAAGGTTATTTCACACAGCTTGGGTTTCCACCTGCTCTTTCTCTCAGTTGGAAAATCTTCATGTTAGACAAGACAACCTCGTCTCTTTCTTCCAGTTAAAGTTTTAAAAGTCAGACAAGACAAGCCCAGGACTGAGGCCTCCATGGCCTTTACATGGCTCGCAGCACTGGTAATCATTGAGGAGTCTGAAAGGAAGAAGCTCTAAGCGGCCTTTTACCCTTGATTCCGCACCCACACTAAGAGAGAAGGCCACCTTGCTCAATGTCAAGCCTTCATCAAACAGCAAAAAGAGATCTTGTTTTGAAGAAGTGCATACAGAAAAAGTTATTGTGAGTTTTAATTGAAGAATATTTTTCTTTGGAGACCCTGATACAAGGAAAAGCTTGAAATGGAAATTTGGGCATTTTGAGTATCTTACTGAATTTTTGATTTCTGTTAACGGAGGTGGCTCCATTAATCTAATGGAGTTATTGGACAGCAGTTTGTCCTTCTTCCATTAAGATCCATGCTGAACACTCTAGCTCACTATGATTGCAGACCACTTGCTTCTGATCCCTTGTTCAAGCAGTTTCTTAGACCTTGGGAATATAAGACCCCACGAGAGCTCCTACTCCTGCTTGGGATCTCAATTTTGTGTTGAAACTTACCTACTTGCCATGGCTCATGCCACTGCTGAATTGGAAATACTGTATTTGAAGACTGCTTCTGTTGGCTACTACCTGCAAGAAGGTAGGAATTTTGCAGGCCCCTTATGGCAGGCTTTAATTTTTGATTTCCATAACCTAGTTTATCATAACGTTTTATAACCTTTCCTCCTTTTTGCCCAAAGATTTTCTAGTGTGGCTAAAGGGAAACTATTTTTTTGCCTACTTTTTTATGACCCCCAAAATATCGGCAAGATTTGCAAACAGTTGATGCGGTCTTTTAGGTGGCGTTTGTATTTTGTTTCTTTGCTGGATTTTAGCAGCCCAGCAGTTGCTTCTGTCGAGTTCACATTAGGTTTGTTAGTCAAAACATTGCATTTTAGGTGGATTGGGTTTTGCATTGCATTCCGTTATTCCCATCATGGCAAGGAGCCTGAGGCTACTGCATTAGGGCCTCATTCCACATTTTCTACTGCCACTTCAACAGCATTTCTAAGGGGTGTAACCATGATATTTTGGAGGCCACTTCAAGTTCCAGGCCACTATTTGCTACTCACTGTTCCTACCCAAGCCTTTTTGCCTCACATGTAGCTATGTTGTGCACATGTCAAATTCTTATGATTTGCCAGCCCTACCTCCCCTACCTCATTCTTGGGGAGCTAAGAATTTTGTACCATTTTACCAAGAAGTAAGAACATAGTACAGTGCATGATCACCTATCTGGTGATGTTCCGACTGCCACATTCTGGCATGTGGGTGGTTTCTATGGTCCTTCCTGTGTTTAGATATATATTTTATATTTTTTTGCTGATATTTTTTGTTATTATTTTTGCATATTTTTGGGCCTTTTTTTTTTAGAGTCTTCATTGTCTTTGGAAGAGTCTTCTGACATCCGTCGGTGATACCAGATAAAGACGCCATTGTACTGGCTTCGGTTATCAGTCCCCTGACCGCGCCGTAATACTCTGGTGATGGGGCCGACTGGACAGCGGACTACCCAATAGTAAGGACTGCAGCAATGTGGATCCTCGAACATCTACATTTATGGTAGGTACAAAACTGTACTTTTTGCAGAATCAAGTCCGTGGTGTTTCTTAACTGGAACTGGTAATGTTGTGAAAGGATGAGTGAGCTTCATTGCAAGAGATTAACATCTCTTTCTGCTTACATCTGGGCAGTGTCTCATAGACCTATTTTTTTAGGAATCTGCATTAATTGCTGCATAAACCCTTGCCTGTATCATGTTAATATTGTTAATCTTTGTGAGACTGGAAGAAGGTTCAGAACCACTGATCTTGACAGTACTTATCCTGCATAAGGGAACTGTAGGTAATGCTTTCACTGTAGTGGTGCCAAGGTTCTGGAACTTGTGCTTTTGGCTGTGTCAGGGTTATTGTTTGCTCTCTTGAGTTTGAAAATAAATTGAAACATTCCGTTTGAAGGTTACATTACAGCATGGTATGACCATTTACTAAATTTCTTATTTTCCTGGCTCAGAGGTGCCGGAAACTGTTGAAGACTAGGGGGTTGGAGGGTGAGAAGGGCACTTGATGATTTAAAGGGGCAATTTTTTAAAACTATTTACTACCACAATATATGTTCACGTGGAGGACATTTTAAGCTTAACCAATTTTCTTTTAGTGCTTGAATTAACATTTCCTGATTGGTATTACCTATCCCATGGCTGATAATTGTATATTAGCCCTAGTGAAAATAAATGTTATAATAGTATAGATAATTTGAGGGGTGCCATGTAATGGATGCAGCATTTAGGAACTGTCTCTATCCATTAGTGGCATGAGGGGCAATCCTGGAGTACATTTTCTATTACCCATCCTTAAGTCCAAGGAACAGTGGTAACCTCTGTGATATATATCCATCTCACCACAACATTTATTTCTGATGTCATTTGACTTGCTGATGTTCAGTAGGTTCATCTGTATTAGATCGGAGGATGCCTTATATGCCAGACATATCACCTCTAAGCACTCTGTAGGATACTGAGTATAGTGATAAATCTTTGAGGTGGTCCATGCAAGACCTTTTGTTTAGGACTTGTATCGTTTTAGTAAAGTATCTCTGTGGGTATTCCAATTGTTGCATGGGTCTGGATAGATAAATGCCAAAGTGGGCATTATACAAAATGATTGACCTAATGAGGGCTTTGTAAAGAGGGACAATAACATCTCTAAATCTAGTCATAATCAATTTGTTTATAAGCTGTGCAATATAGAAATACTGTATTATGACTCTCTGGGCACATGTTTCTGAAAAGTTAGGTCACTGTACACACAAGTTCCCAAATGCCAAACAACTGGGTCATTTCTCGGGGGGCATTGTCAATTTGGCAGTTCCCTGGAGTAGATGACTTCCCAAAGGATATGATAATGTATTTCTTGGAGTTTAGTTTCAATTCATGATTCTGGCACCAGTTATTGTTTGGGACAAACCGTCCTGAGTGATGGCTATGTCATTTGGGAATTCAATAACTGCTCCTAGCTTGCAGTCATCTCAAACTTTGTCGGCTAAAGCCCTTTGGTATTTCCTTCTACTTTTGAGATGTATATGCTAAACAGAAAGTCTCAGCACCGATCCCTGGGGGACTCCATTGATGACTGGTCTCTTCCCCAGTTTTGAACTACTGCATCCTGTGAGCAAGCATACTTGTATGCGTTCATTGATTCACCTTCCTGATTGTATTAAATTATATTCCTTTTTATAATACAGCATCACTTGTTAAAATGCGTTTTAAATTTGTAGTTTGGAACAGTCTTCTAGTAAGCAATGAAACAAAATGTATGAACCAATAATGAAAAAACTACCCATTTCAGAAAATTTCAACCATAAAAGGCCACTCAAACGTCTGTCATTACAACCCACCAATATCAGCAAATATGCAAAATCTCTGAAGAAGTAATCTAAATAATTCCACATTAAAGGGATCTGTAGCTAATGAAGAGGTTGCTGCTAGCAAGCAACTTTATATTTCATTATTTCATTTACAAATAAAGTACCTGTTGCCCTTGAATAAATTGCCTACGCTACATTAAAAAAATGATAAGCTAGTAATTTTGCAATGGGGAATGGATGGCAAACTGATAACAGAAACATAGTTACTTGGTAACTCCTCCAAAGGAGGACATTCCTAGGACTGCAGCATCCACTCCCTTTAAAGTACAACATAGTACAGTATCAGCAATCCATCTGCATACTGTGGGAGTAGAACATATACAGCCTTCTGCATCAAAAGCAAGCATATACTACCTTTTGTGCTACTAACAATACAAACGACTTAGAATAAGTAGCACTAAACTTCTCTTCCCCTGAAGCTCTCTGCTCCTTGGAAAATCCACTTGACACTCAACTAAATCTCTTAACTTTGCAGCACAAGACAATTTGGAAAAACCTAAAATTTATTTTGGGGGGCGGGGCAAAGGCTCAAAACCAGGGACACATTTTAAATATTGCTTGTATAATCTTAGAAAGTTGCTAAAACTAAAGTGTTTTGTGTTACCATGTATTTCCTGAAAGAATGGAAGACTGAAGCTTAAAGGACTATCATTATTTAGTAAATTCCTCACTGATTTGCCAGAAAACCACAAAGTTTAAGAGGAACAGACCAAAAGTATGAGCCAAATATTCTGTGAAAATCTGGACAGTTGAGAGTTATGGACTCTACTCCCTGAATCACAAGTGGTGGTATGAGTAGAGAATTCAGTCTCTTGTTTGAGCCTGAGGAACACCAACCACCAGGTATACCTAACTGGGGCATTTTACACAGACACACACACACAGACACACACACACACACACACACACACACACACACACACACACACACACACACACAGACACACACAGACACAGACACAGACACACACAGACACAGACACACAGACACAGACACACACAGACACAGACACACACAGACACAGACACACACAGACACAGACACACACAGACACACACAGACACACACAGACACACACACACACCTGCAAATAGAACAAAAAAAACTCTCCTTACCGACATGCCTCTGGCAGCACCAGCAGAACAGCGGCAGCACAACTTATTTAAAACAGAGCAATAAGAGAGCAAGAACAGCTAGTTTTGTTAGTTTAACTTCCCGCGCGAATCCACGTTAGCATGAAAACTCCACTTCATTAATTTTTTCCGACAGGTCTTGCAGCTGTAAAAGTGGAAGGGAGCCCCCCCGGCTGTATTGTTCTGGCACCCATGCCCTGGCTCATACTCATTTAAAGTTCATGTTTAAAGTGAAGAAACACATGTACAAGGATACATACGGTCACTTTTTTATGTAAAACTAAAACTTTGTTTTAAGCTACTTTCTTAGTAAATTAACATTTAAAATAACATGTAAAGTAACCTTCTGAACATGGAAGTGTAAACTTGTACTGTATTTACAGCATTAATATTAATATGATTGGAGGAGATGTGTATGTCAGTTTGTCGCCATTATAATTTAGAGTGGATTAGTGCTAGTAAATGGTTGTGAAAGACTGTACTGTACTAGAATTAACTGGAAACAATTAAAATGAGATTGAAACCAAAGTCTTTATCTGTTGATTACCCAAACTCATGCTAAACAGGTGCCAGTCTCACCTTTATGGGCCAAGTCTTATGTACTTTTCAGAATTAATTCTCCAAACACTGTAGTTATTTAGTAAGGCTCTATTAGATGTTCACAGTATCCAGATACTGTCTTCATTAACAGTGCTGCTAAGTATATCTAAAGTTTCTGCACATATCTTCTGATTGTCCTGAATGATGTAAACAGAAACGGTCTTTATTTTATCGGACTTCAATACTCAGGCTTGAGTGTCTGTTGTAGCCTAATCTTTTCTGTAATGTCAAGTCGAACGAACTAACTAACTTTAACTGTATCAGAAGTATATTTTAATAATACCAAAACCCTGTAATGCTTTACTTGCCCTCTTACCCTTGGTTTCCAAGCCATGGTCTAACATTCCATTAAGCAACATTCTGTAGCTGGCAAGATTGTATCTTTCACTTGAGAAAAGAACATTCTGTATTTCTGTATTTTCTGCACATTTTATGCTCATCTTTACTTTATAATGATCTGTCCCTCATGCTTGACCAGCAAGGTTATTCTTTCTTTCTTTCTGCAATCAGGATCAGAAGGCTCTCAGGAGAGTTGTAAGGTTGGCAGAAAGAATTATTGGCACCTCCCTTACACCTCTGGAGGATCTACACAAATGTCAGTGCATCAACAGGGCCAAAAAGATTTCCACCGATCCAACGCATCCTGCCAATGGTCTGTACATTCGCCTGTCCTCGGGCATTAGATACAGAAGTCTTCATTGTAAGACCACCAGACTAAAAGCAGTTTCTTTCTGCTCTCCATTAGACTGTTGAACTCTTGGGGAAAAACTAACCATGATGTCTGTTACATAACTAGACTATCAAGGGGCTTATTTTATGGATGTGCAATAACTAAGTGCAATACTAAGGTAGCTCACCTACACACTGAAGGACTGTAAAGTGCAGTATACAAACTGTGCAATAATTCAGTTTATTCATAGATATGCTGCTGCTGTTTCAATTTTACTTTGACAATATTATCTTCATATATTGTTCCTTGTCAGTCTTGTCTCCTGTTCTGGGATGTGTGTGGGTCACTGCTGTCCTACTTTACTTACAAATTGCTACTTATTAAAATTCTACTGTGATATTTTATTAATTTTTCTTTGTCTATATGTGCAACTGTTTCCTGCATTGAGAATGAAGCATTGTAATTCAGCTACACTGCTGTGTAGTTCTGAATGACAATAAAGTTTTCTTTGACTTTTACTTAACTGTCTTTTATGCATAAATAAAACACAGTTTCTAGGCCTATTTTACCTTTTAGCCTGTCTAATGTCTACTAACTACTTTAAAATGGAAGTCCCTAATCTAACAGTTGTGAAATTATTTAATTGCCAACCTGTTAAATTAACAGTTTGAATTAATTTTTTTTGCCAAATTGTTAGTTTAACTGGAGTGCATTAGGAAGGATTAGTAGAATATATCATCACCTGTCTGGAATTTCTTGTTCTGAAATTTGCTGAAGAAAAAGCAAACACTTTTTATTTCTTTGTCCCCCTTATCATTCCACAGGCCTGGCACCCAGTGCTCCATGTCCATGCATGGTCCTTCAGTTGATCAGTTGATGATCTGCCCCTCCTGGACTTACTCCAGTATTGCTGGGGCTAGTTAAGGATCTGCGGGGGTTCAGTGGGCTCTGCATCTCCACGTCTGTCTGTTTTTTTCTTCTTTGTATACCTTACCCACTTCCTCCTCCCTTGCTGTGATGGGATTTATCTGAGGGGTGGGAATACAGTGGGGAAGCTGCTTCTTATCACCCCAGCTCTGCAGCAGCTCTGCCAGGTCCATCCTGCCTTTATTTGAAACACGCCTCCGCTCAACAACTATTTATTTATTGCATTTGTTTACCGGGAAGGTCCACTGGGGTGAGGAGAGCCCATTTTCAGTGGAGGCCCAGGGAGAAAAGCTCCACACACAAATTAGCAGCTTGATGCATACAGTTTACTAGTTGATACACACACAGATGGAAATACAGAATACTGATACAATTACATAAGAGCTATCTGGCAGTACAATAACAAACATGGACATAACTTTTAACCAGTCAGATTTGAAATCCAAATGCATGTCAGCATTAGCAGGTGTTTTACATCTCCATTCTCCAGTAGGTATCCCATGATATGCATACCCATTTCTCTCTGCCGTTCAGTAAGTCAGCTTTGCTACTAACTGAAACTAGGTCATAGTCAGGGGTTTATCCCTGTATGCCACCGGAGCAGCTATAATTACTAATCTTTTGATATTAGTAGATAAGCTTTTGTTCAGCTTTTAAATTTAAAATGTGTTAACTGTGTTATGTTGTTTGACAGGGAGTTAAATGTTACAACTTTTTTTTATTTGTTCTGTGGTTTTTATGCAGAGTGTTTGTGGAAATGTGCTGAACTATTTTTGAGTAATAATTCTCATACTGAGTTTTCAGTCTTGTTTGCTAATTATATAGTGCACTGGCAGGTTCTGGGTCACACAGTCTATCTTTGAAATTTTACAGGGAGTCTTGCTGGTTGCAGACTTGAAATTACATTTTATTTATTTATATAAAGGGATTTTGCATTAAATAAATATGAGTTTACATAGGAAATTTGGAGCAGTTAATCGGTTTATGTTTGGCAATAGTTGTCATCCTAGATACACTTTGGATTCCTTACCATATGGAGAATTCTTGAGAATTTCAAGAATATGTAACAACTATAATTTTGAACAAGAGCTGCAGTGTACGGTGGATATGTTTATTAAAGTAAAGTATGATAAACAGGTGTTGGAGAGAAGTGTTAATAGAATAAAAAGAGAAAGATATGGAAACAATAATATAGTGTGTAGGGCTTTTCCATATAATGAAAAGAAATAACAGTTTTTTTGCAGTTATGACTTGTAATATTTTAAGTGATAGTGTAAAATTATTGGGCATTATTGGAAATGTTTGTATAATGTTTGTATAGATTTCATGAATTAGAAGGACTGGTACAACAAAGTCCTGTTTTTTCATATAAGAAAGGAAAAAGCTTGAGGGATATGTTAGTACACACCAAATTTGAGAAACCTGCTGATATGATGCTGCAGCAGATTCAAATAAAGGGAACTAAACCATGTGGTAGTTTTATAGGATGTGACTATATAGTGCAAACTTTTCCAAAAATTAATATTAGATTTCAGATGGTAGGGAATATCAGTGTACCATTGAAAGGGTGATTTATGCAATTAAGTGTAGTTGTAATAAATATTATATAGGACAAACCAAATGCATGTCTAAAAAGAGATTGTCAGAACACTTGAGCTATAAGGCTAGGTAAAACTGAGAGCCCTTTGGCTCAACATTTTAAATTGTACCACAGTAGTAATCCTGTAGATTTAAAAGCTACTGTTTTAGAACAAATACAGGGGGAAAGGGATAGTGATTATGTTAGGAATTGGTTGTTGTATAAAAAAACACTTTTTATTTTAAAGTATGGTACTTTGATTCCACATGATCTTAACACACACTGCTGTTGGAAATGTGTTATTTAAAAATGTTGGAGCTGTATCTTTAAAGTTAATGCAATTTTATATTAATTGTTTAATTGGCAACTGTGGGGTATAAAGGACAAGGGTTTTTTGTAATGAATTACTCCTTGAAGGCTTATGTGAAGTCGAGGCGCTAGAATGCTATTTTGTGATTGTGCCACTGTGAATCTTTGCTGCTTTATATTAAAACTTTTTGGACCATACCTTTACGTTCGTTGTGTTTGGGATTTTGCATGAAGTTTGGTGATTAGCAGAAGTCCTTATCTAGGAATGAACTAACATCCCTTGCTTTAACTCTGTATATAATCTTACTCTACTGTTTTGGTATACATTTTTCTCTGCTATCAAAAGCATTTCTCTGTGAAATAAAAATACATGAAAACAGTATATGCAAACTCAGGCAGTATATAATAAAGTGAACTTGTATACCTTTTTTTGAGCTTTTCTCCCTGCTATGAATCTGTAAAGAATCTTATTACTCTGATGTTCTTCATTCCACATTGCTGCAGTCCTAACTATTGGGTAGTCCGCTGTCCAGTCGGCCCGAATACCAAAGTATATGGCTGACGTCGGTCAGGGCGCATTAGACTGACGTCAGTACGTCAGGGTACTAATGCGCATGACCGACGTCATATCCTCAGTCTTTTCCT